>NW_028185928.1:1663954-1669585 GCF_003343005.1 Rhea americana
GGCGCTGGAAAGGCCCCGCGCAGAGCGGCGCGGCGGGGAGCGCACGTCCGGGGAAGAGCGGCGGGGCGGTTGGGAAGGCGTGGGCGACGGAGGGGTCCCGGGCAAGGGCGGCCCTCAGAGCTCCGCTACCGGCTCCTGCTCGCCACTACCTTCGTCGTAGTTGTAGCCTCGGACGTTCCTGTGCCGGGACATGATGGCGGCGGCTCCGTCCCTGACCCGCGTGGCGCTGGCACCGGCGAGACCTAGGGCGCCATGTTAGCGTTCGCCGGGGGCCTCGCGAGAGGCTCGTGCGCAGGCGCGCGGGCGTCCCGCTTTCCGCCCTCGGTGCGCTGGTGCGCAGGCGCGGCGGCGCGCGCAGGCACGGCCGCTCCGTGATTGACGGGGTCGAACATGGCAGCGCGAGGCGGGCCCGGCGGGGGGGGGGGGGGGGGGGGGGGTGTTGCTACGCTGCTCGCGCCCCGGCTGGCTCCGCCCCTCGAGCGGGTTGCGTCACGAGCCCAGGCACGAGGCGCGCCGTTGGCTGCTACGTCAGCAGGGCCGGGCGCAGGCCGCTGGTGGTTGTGTGGAGCTGATGCCACGTTAAAACTGYGGAGGTTTTGACGTGAACTGAATTTTCAGTTGTGAACCTAGAACATAGCCCAGCTTTGACTTGGCTCGTTGACAATGGTAACCGTTAGTCTCTGATGACTGTCCAGCAGTCAGCATAAAATAAGTTGGCCGTAGGTGAAGACCRTCTGCATTAGTTCAGGCGCTTTGGGGGGGTCTTGATATGACCTCATCGGGACACCTCCAGCTGTGGGCACCATTGAAAAGTGACATTACTGTTGCAGTGTCTAGGGATYGGGTAATCAATGCTGACAACTGCCTGTCTCCACGAGTCTGAAAAAGAGGAGAGTGAGTGGGGAAAACACTAAGCTTCCAAGCTTCAGTGGCAGAGAGGGCAGGAAGAGGAGCTAGTAACGGCTCCAGCTCCCTGTTCCCAGGTCCCATGGGGCTCCCAGACAGCTACCTGCATAAAGGCCCCAGCCACTGAACTCTGGGTCTGAAGGGCACTGTTGTGTCAAACTCAGCTSTCCCTCAAATACCTGTATTCATCTATTTGCTCCAAAGCCACTGGGCAAATACCTGGTTACWATTTCTCAAATCAGATGTCTTCATCATCAAGTCAAGGCCTTTAATATTTCATTTGCCTTTCCAACTTTTTATTCTGTCATGACAAAACCACAAATCCCACTGCCTGCATAACCTGGGTGTCCAGATGCCCATCTTCTAGCCACATACCCCTGCAAATCCACAGACCCTGGTTTTCTAGCCAGTGTGTGTAACTGGCCCACGTGCCAGAAGTGCCAATACCTGCAACTCCAAATGTTTCCTGGTCACTGCCAGAGGCAGGGTATGTTAAACATAAGCCAAATTTTGTGTTCATATACAAATTGTAAGCAAATGTGCAGATTGTTTTCTTATGTTATTTGCATATTTGTAATTAATTTGTACAGAGAGCACATGCAGCTGTACAAACTTGCCATCCATGCATTTCMTGTGGTGCTAAGAGTAAAATAAAATTGGAAACTATGATTTCTAATTAACGCTAGTTTGCTGTTGACCTTTAGTGACCCAATGTTCTCCATAGTGACAGACATCATGTTGATCTTTATCTGTCCCAATCTCTTGATATAGGTCAAAGATTAAAAAAAAGTGAATTACTGTTACATGATTCAATATTACAGACTCTTGTTGTATGGTCAGTTCCATATGGTACTAAACATTTTCTGAGAAGTCTTGAACGTTTTCAAACCTTACTTTTAAAGTGTTAAAACTGTTGCCAAAAAAATTTCCAAAACCTTTTGTAACAGTGGTGATTCTCTGCAAAAACGTGACATTTCTAAACAACTAGTTCCCATTGCTGCTGACAGCAGAAGTGAATAAATAAATCAGCAAACTGGTAAGTTCAGAAGAAGTTTGTAGTAGGAACATTTGTAGAAAATTCTRAAATGTGATGCTGAACAGATCATTCTTAAAAGATCTGTGTAACAGTATGTAGAGCTAAACAGTATGCTCTGCAGTGTAGCATACTTTTGAATTCAAAAGCTGATTCCAGCACATGCTGCTTCCAGCTGTGCCTTTACTGAGGTAACTTAAGATACCATAGCACTACACACTCACTGCTTCCTGCCAGTCTGCCTTCAACAACTTTAACCAGGCAATGGCATTTCTAGGCTTTTTCAGCCTCCAGAATTACTTAGTTCCCGATCATTTTTTTCAAATGTTAAAATCTTCAGAAAATCTTAATCAGGCAAATACGGTATATTTTCTCTTCAAGCAGGGGCATTTCTCCTTTCAAACCTGACCATCATATTGCAAAGACGTTTCTTTTATATTTACTAATCACACTTTTAACAAAAATCATCAACTACTCTTATTTTTTTTCATATTTGAATTTTTTGTTCAAATTCACTAGCTTATCAGTCTTTGATTTTCAGCAACTGTGGCCTCAGCAGATATGACCACATTTCATTTACCTGATACTCAAATACAGCATTGTTCTCAATATTTAGGAATTAGAATTTCAAAAATRGAAAATAATAATAGTAAAAATATAAAGATGATCTCAGCCCAGKGTAGGAGACAATACACATCTTTGTATGACATTAACAGTAAACTTGAAAGGCTGTTATTTTTTTTTAATTTAAAGTGTATCTTCAAAGAGTCGTAAATACGCTGGCATCATTCCTTTGGCACTGCCAACTCTGAGGTCTATATAAAATTTTGGGGAAGGCAGCTAGCTAATGAAGTGTTTAAGAAATAATCATCTTTGGTTCTCAAGCTGTGCTTATAGCTTAGTATAGCTATAAGCTATTAGCTAAAAACTATATAATAGCTGTTTTTTAATGAAAGAAAAGTTCATGAAAGGTATTCATTTAAGAACAAAGCAGCCTAGTACTACTCTCAGCAGCAACTAAAGCATCATCAGAGAACCGTATCAGCCTGCCTCTAACAGTTTTAACCTMCGAATTACGAAACAGGTCACTTCTGGAAAATACTGTGATTGCTTCCTTCTTGCCCACAGAGATTTTCAATTACTTTAAGATGTGTTCATTAGAAGTGGACTAAGACTACCAGTCTTAATCCAGGTGTAATAGAGTAATAATGACCTAAAGCTATCACTGATGGTACTGGTAGTCTATCTTTTAGCAGTCCCTCTAAGCGCTCTCAGCCCCGGCACTACTAATTTTTTGAAAACATTAAGAGTYGGTTAATATTTCATAATAATTTAATTTAGATAAGCAGAAAATCTCTTGGATGGTGTTATTTCTTCTAAAAGTGAAGTTAACCAGCTGTTTAGCAGTTTTAAATTTCTTGGGTAAAAAGCATTCAGTCTACTTCAATATTGTTTCCTTTTAAACCACAGTTAAGCAGGACATGGTTTGGAAAAAACAGCATAATTCCAGATGTCGTACCTCACTATACAGTGTGTGAGTTGAGTTTTAAAATGTAGATACTATCAATGTCAGTAAGTACTTTTATAGCTGATAAATGATCTGACCAGATCAAAAGGAGTGCAGCCAATAAGTAAATGTCTATTTTTATTTCAAATGACACTATCCAGATCGGAAGCTGATTAACAGTCAGAAGGCAAAGAATATTAACGAATTATCATTTTGTACATATGGTAAATAGCAAGTATCCACAATTTTCCACATTATAAATGAGATTGTTTAATATATTTATTATTTGCTTGAGAATGCGGAATCTGCAGAACAGCAAATTTTGCAGATGAGTTAGAATGAGTTATATTAGGCAAGACCTTATACAATTTCAATAGGATCCAGCTAAGTTAGATGAATAAGCCATATAATGGCAAACTGATCTGAAAAAGTTGCATATTTGGATGGTTTAATTTGAATCCTTTGTGTTTGCCATAAGTATGTAAAGTCACTGTTGCTATAAAGAAAAAAAAAAGGACTTGAGCAGCTTCAGTTATGCCTATCCTTTGCTGTTCACTTTGGGCCCAGTCCCAAATTCTGCTATCATCATACTGCCTCCCTGCTGGCTTTCAAACTGTTTCTAGTCTGGAATGAGCMGAAAGGCCATCCAGAACGGGAAGCTCGGTCAATAGGAACAAGGATGGGGACCTTTGGTCCACAAGGCTGAGAGCAAGAGTCCAAATTCAAGCACGGTTACCAAGAGCAGTCTCCATACAGCCACTCTGAGCCACTCATTGAAAATCTCTGATCTATTGTTTTTGCTAGTGAATGCAAATAGAAAATTAAAATATGATGTGATTAAAACTTAAGCGTAATCTGACGATATTATTGTGCTGTTAATTATGTCATCATTGTGCCCTCCCTGGAACACTGCATTTGGTTCTATAAAGTGTGCTATTGGTATGCAGTGAGATTCTAAGTGATGAGAATCATTAGAGGCATGGAAAATGTATTATATGAAGAAAGATTAAAATGATTAAGACTTTGTCTTACCAAGGATATGAATAAAATGGAACATGACCAAAATATATACTAGTGAGTGGTTCAAAAAGAGCCATTAATTTTTTTCCTCATAATAGAGGGAATTCCTTGAACTTGAATGGAGGAAAATTTTAAACTGATAAAAGTAAACAATTTTCATTCAGCACAGAATTAGATTCACTGCCAGAAGAAATGACTGAAGYCAAAAACTTAGCAGGATTCAAACTGCTTAGGTACTTGTGTAGGTGACAAGAATACTTAAACTTCAATACAGTAAATATTTAAAGTTTATGTAAAAGTTCTGGAAGATAAAAATCTCCATGTTAAAGATTCATTTCACTTTTAATTGTTACAGATGACTGACAGGATAAATTAGTGAGAACTACAGACATAAGGAAGAGACAATTAAAACATAAGGCTGTCGTTATGACTCAGGGTTAAATATGATGTACATGTCTGTGCTAAAACATATTATAATGACTTACATACATATGTAAAAGCAGCATTCTGATGTATAAGATTGTGTACATTAATTTAGCAAGCACTAAAACTAAACTAAAAAAGTTTGTCATGGATCTTAGCTACGACAGCAAATGGTATGTCTTCACCGACCCGTCTGTGGTGCAGTGTATTTCTTGAATGTAGAGACTCGCTCAAGCTTTCAGTAAACCCAGTGGGATCTTATTCTATTACTGCAGTTAGAAATAAAAGAACTTAGATTCTGTAAAATATCATTTAAGAAGCATTATGCAAGCACCCATAGGCATAAATCAAGTCAGGATGAATACAGTTACTTAGCTGGATAAAGTCATTGAACGTATAAATAGTAATCGGACATTTCCCTACCAACCTCTTCATGCAAACTTAATTTAAAAAATACACTGATGCTTGCAAGGGAGAGGAGCTATTATAGTTGGTTTGTCGGGAAGGCAGCTTATTAAACCTTAGTCCATTAGCTCATAATTAGTCTGATTCTGTTTTCTCTGTTCTGCACTTTTAAATTCTGAGGACCTGCCATTGGCAATTCAAGCTATATATTCTGGGCAGGACAGAGTGAATGTGTTGTCAAAGAAACTCCATATACTTGTCTCTCTGAGACTTTATTTTTACTTTTTTTTTTTTTTTTTTTTTTTTTTTTTTTTTTTTTTTTTTTTTTTTTTTTTTT
>NW_028185928.1:1669593-1712059 GCF_003343005.1 Rhea americana
TCTAACATATGGAAACCCTAGCAAATACCTCCAGCAAAAGATGAAATTCAGGCTTTCAGGAGAAATGCTGTTTGATATTCCTATACAAGTTGTGGCTCTGGTAAACTCATTGAATATGTATCTGTGTCATCTGAAGTGCAGACTAACAAAACAACTCCAGGCAAGTCCTAGGATGTCCTGAAAGACAAATCTCAGGTACGTGGTGATCATTAGCCTCATTCCAATACATTCTTACTGGCAGCATGAATTGACAAGCACACTAGGGCTGGCACAATCTGCTGCCCTCTGCTATGCCATTCTAGGAAGTGGGGAGCAATATCATGTATCCATGTTGCAGGCTATAAAGCTGTCTGCAATTTTTAGGGAGCCTGAACTTTGGCTACCTTTACATGATGTGGAAGGGTCAGATGACAGGCATCTTAGCAGTGATGGCACGGACAAGTCGAGGAAACACTAAATACCTCTTCTGGAGATCTGGTACATGCAGGGTTTTAATGAATCATGCTTATTTGCTCATGAGACTTGTAACTGAACCTGTAGAACTGTAGTACATTAGGCTGAAAAGAGAAATACGGTATTATGAAGTGTGATGGAGAGCATCATTAGATAAATAAAATATGTGGCTTAATTCAGACTGATACTCTAGTTCAGTTTTTGACTGAAATTTCTGTTTTCTTCAAAAAATCTTGATTTTAAAGGGAAATTCTACATGAAATTAGCAAGTCTCTTTCTCGAATAATTTTCATATACTGCAGGCTTTGAAACAGCAGACATTACTAATTCATTCTACAATCACAGGAAACAATGCACTTTAGATGTTCTTTTATTTTGCTTTCCTTATTTTGTGATCTGGTTGTTTTATACATCTGGACTCAAATTGTGTAGTCGTGGAGCATAAAACAGTGACACTAGCAGAGAATGGAAACTTGGCCTAATCTTGCACAGTATCCTTTTAGTTTAGTTTTGGTTACTGCATCTGATAACCAGGAACTACTTAAAAAGATGCTAATTTACTATCTATGTAGTTTTTTTCACATATTTGAAGTACAAAATTCTATCATTCACTATTAGAACAAATGTCCTATCTTCCATGGGCTAATCTTGTATGGCAGATGCACTTTCTTAAATGCATAAATCTACTTGAAAACCAATCTGATAAAATTTTATGCCTGCAAAAAGATGATTCACTTATATCAATGTACTTGTCACTCAGACCTTTAAAAAATGCATATAATACCACAGAGTTGGGTGGGTGCTGAAAATATGCAAGACTTTGATAATAGGAAAACATTAGCCACAAAGTGTATAAGGAGAAACACCAATAAAAAAAAATACTAGTCAAAAGTTTCCTAGTCTGTACATTTTATGTTACAAAAAGGAACATACAAATTTTTGGTCCTGTGGTTCTGCAACAGCTACCTTGTGTGTGATGGCAGGATTTCATTTTAACTGGAGATATCATGCTCACCTCCCCAGTTTTCTTAGCCACACCATTTACAAGAAGAAACATGGCCCGGCCTTTATGAATGAAAATTTTAATGCTGGCATCAAGAGCTTAACTGATATAGCTGTTCTAGTTAAATATTCTACCTCCAGAGCCATTCCCCTGTTCCTAACAGGCCATTGTCTTGCTTGCTAAACAATATCTGAGTGTAGATTAACTACATTCAAATTTCACTTAATACAATTGAAATTATAATCTATTTTATGTGAGTTAATTGCTGATGGCAGATGTGCTGAACTTCCATCTTCCGTTAAAGCTTCCTTTAAAGTTTTTTTATGTTTGTATTCGAATAGGGAATTCCCTGAATAACACAACAATGTTGCAGTTGCTGAATTCAGTTAGCGCTGAAGTCACTTTCCCCAAAACATGTATGAATAGAGAAGTGGTTCTTTCTATCCCTCTGTTATACATAAAGTAATTTCCCACAAGAGTTCATGCTGAATGTGTACTGCACAACGATCATTCCTGCGTATAACCTCTGAAGAGACTGCCACATTTAAGTTCTAGTAACAACTACCTGTTTGAACAGAGCAAAAAAGTCTCTTTCTCCTTTGTACTCATGCAATTCAAGAATGAAGTTCATATTCTTTCTACATGCAATAATCTGGTCAGGTTTTTTCACAAACTTCTGTAGAAAGAAGGCTTATGGAAAAAGTTCTTGTATATTCCTTCAATTTTCATAAAATTGGATAGTAAGATATAAGAGAGGGACTCAAGTTAGTACTTACACAGATGGAAAAACGTGAAAAACTGAACCATTACACCTTCTGCATGTATGCAGTTTCAAGTTAGCCATAGCATGTGCCATATTTTGCTCAGTGATGGTGTTGTAGAGATATAGCGAGGGCTCTGCTTACTGCTTTGAAGGTARTTAAGGGACAACAGAGGCAATGCAGAAGAATCCAGGTCTAGTCACTTGGCTGTTTGCTGAACGGCTTGTTTTATTCAACGCAAACTACTCCYGGTGTCTTAAGTTTTTAGTATATCTAGTCACAGTCTATCCGCATCACTTAAGTTGGCAGTAAGATATTCAGGAGATAATGAAATGACTTCTATTCAGTGTTTAATAATTGATACTCAGCAGTATTAAGCATGGATGAATTAAATCAGTATGATTGATTTGACAAGGCAGGTAAAAGTGACTTCAATGAAATTTAATCAGGAGTGAATATMACTCCATAGCAGTGAATTTTAGCATCTACTGGCCATTCAAAAACCTTGTTCTGGTGAAACATTAGATGGATGCATCAGCACTTTGCTGGTTTTCAAGGCATAACTTTGAGATCAGAATTTACCGCTGTGATGCAATGCCAGCATTCCGTCTTGGTCACTGAACTTTGTTAAAAGAAATTATACCATGACTGCAAATGTTACAAGTAGGATCAATATGAACATTATTAGTGAAAGAAACAAAAAAATACTTCTTCTCCATTTTAGTTCAGCTACACTCATGTGAAAATCTACATTTTATTCTTAGTAAATGCCTCTGCAGAAGTGCACTAATATGCACCATCTAGAAGATTCCAGTCTTCTTTTTTATACCAGTTCTTTTGGGGCCCAGCCCAAAGCTCACGGAAGTGAATATAGAAAATTGCATTGGCTTTAATGAATCAATTTCACATTAACCATACCAACAAAGCATACAAAGGGGAGGATTTGGGTGCAACAAAACTGCAAAGCTGCACATCAGTTCCGGCAGAATAATTTGTTTTAGGGAGACACTCTATCACTACTAGAGGAACCATGAGCTGAGTGACAAAAGATAATAATAGGTATAGCAAATTTCTTATCTGTGTTCTCAGGCAGTGAGAAAATGTCAATGGATGTTATCTGTGAAAACACAAGATCGAGTTAAAAAAAAAAAAAAAGTGAAACATACGGAAGAGGAGGCAAGGAAGGGAGCAGGCTGCTCCTTTGAGGTCTGCCGGGTCAGGGGGAGAACTACTGGGACCAGCCAGCCCTGGGCAATTATTTGACCAGCCTGGGGAGGCACTCAGTGAGTCCTGCTACGGCGATCTCAGATGGATCGAGATGGATCGGTGGGCTCTTGCCTGCAGAGGCCCTGGCGGGTAGTTTTAGCCAGGGGAAATAACCTTACTGTTGTGCTGCTTAGTAAAGTTTGCATTTGAGATAATAAACTGTGCCTGAGGGAAGGGCCTTAGCTTGGGTGTGGGACCGGATTTTTTTTCCCTGGCTGGTGAGAGTGCCTGCCACTTTACAAAAACAGGGGGGCTGAGCAAATACTGTGCGCTTGTACAAGTCTTCCTTCACAAGAGAGACACGAAGCTTTGCAGTATTTTAAAGCAGACTTGACACGTTATCTTTGAGTGCACCTCCAGGAAAAGGGTCACTCTGCAAACAAAAAAGGAAAAGAAGATTGTTTGTGATCCACTGATTTGAATTTTTAAAAGCAGAAYTTCTTTTGTGTTAAAAGGTAACTATTCCTTAACCAGAGAGAGTACTTGTCTCAGATCAAATGCTCTTTGCAACAAGGATCATCATSTTTTTTTCTCTATTTGTCTCACGCTGAGTAGAGGTGGGCTCACAAAAGCAGCTCTGGTAGAACAGTGGTATCTCAGATATTAATATAAACGTGTATTTATGACCACATATCAAAAAACTGTCAGTGTATTGAGAGTTCAGTTCTAATCTTACAGTGTTTTGCATTTGTACTAGTTATATAACTTACGTAGGTTCCTGAAATAAATTAATGTTGTTTAAATGAGAATCAGACCTTGGTTAATGAATGTGCAGGCACAGATTAATTATAGTTTCACAGGATTTAAAGTTTCTATTTCATAATCTGGATGCAAGTGGCAAGCTTTCTTAAAGAAACTTCTGTTTAGATATAGACCCAGAAAAACTGATTTTCCTGTCTTTTACCTCACGCAGTCATTTTGAGCAGGATCCAAAGCTGTGTGTGCAATAGTAGAAAAACACATTACTTACCAATGAAAGTTAAAGCCTTGTTTACTTGCACTGGTTACCATCTACTCCAAGGCACTATAGGATCTCTTGGGATTCTTGGGGGATATTTTCTACTGAAAATAACCTGAGGAAGATCAAATAAATGAGAATGGATGACAAAGCTGTATCCATGGAAAAGGTATATAAATCAAGAAAGGAAAATAATAATTGAGGAAGGTCTGAATGGTTGCATATATTTTTTCCAGAAACGACAAAATTTGTGACATTGTGTCTACGTGCAGTCTTACCCAAACGGATCACTAGTCTTTATGCTATCTTTTCTCTTTTTTTGGAACCCAGGCTTGTCACTTAACAGTGCTTTATAACAGTAGCAAAAGGTAAAACCTGTTTAAATTAGATCTTTTTGCATCAGTGAGGCTGAAGGGAAAGTTACACTATTTTAGCTGATGAATGGATGAAAGTGTTGCTTGATTGTAACAAGTTTTATTCCTATGAGAATGCTCAAACAAACAATCTGTTTAAGGTATAAACAAATGTGATTATTTATAGTCTAAGTCTAATACAAAGCTAACACACTTATCTGTGTGAACAGTAAATACTTTGTGAGGTTACAAAAGTGAAAATAATGCTGTTTGCAAGCACTGGCACACGGTGTGCAGCATTTGCTGAGAATGATAACACATCTCCAAATCCTTACGCGATATATATTCTTGTTATTTGGGGATGTCACCCAAATTTATTTGGCATTATTGTAAGACTCACATAAAATTCAATGGATTCTGGTCTTTAGCTTGCAATGTAAAATATGGGATCAATACAGAGTTTATCGTGGGAGAGGTGAAATAAAACCTTCCTATTCCCACACTCTGAATAAGCACTTTCACCTTGTTCAAGATCGTTCCAAAAAAAACAGGAAGCAGGCAGGTAATAGGTACTATCTGGCCTAACATTATAATTGCAGCCCCAGGGAAGGAAGGAATAATGGATTCTTCTATATTCATTTTCCCCATGACTGAATCTTCAAGGAAAAGGGACATTTGTAATAATAAAGATTCCAAATCTTTAAATAATTGCCTTTTTAAAGCCAACTGATTAAATCATTACTTAAAAATCAATCATTTCTACCAGTTCTATGCAGTACTTATGTAGCCTGTGTTTGCTTACTGTTTCGCTTCTTGTCCTGAGAAGAGGTATAAATGTTTAATGAAAAACAAAATACAAAGGGATTTGTATAACCGTAGCTCAGCAGATCAATGGAGCAAAGTGGCTATATATTTTCTTCTGTATGTAGATCTCTATTGTTAGAATGTGCAAATATTAGCTTGCAATTACTATTTATTAGGCTTTCTGCTGGTAGCAGTTAGAAGTGGTCAACAGGGAGAAGGACCCTACTTTGTTAGGGGTATAGACATTTTCTGGAGGCAATGACAGCCTGACTGCACTATTCACTCCTTTTAATGCATTGTACAGTCTGAAGATGTAAAATCCATCCTCTCTAAATATGATCAGCTACTGGTACAATCCCAAATTTTGAATACCTCTTATATTAATGAAGTTTGCTCCTTTAACTGGCAATTTCCTGCTGTTTGTCAGTGACCTTGGCTTCACCCTTAACAACTGCGGTGAACCCCAGCTCCATGCTACCTGTTTATAGTAGTTCAGCAGCTTCTCATGAACTAAACTTAGCCCAGAAAACCCAGGAAGTGAAGTCAGAGCATACCTTTTCAAGTGGTAAGGTGGTTGGAGGTAGAACGAAAACGTCGCTGTGACTCACTGGCATCAGGGTCAGACGGGATCACAGGAAGAATCACGGGTCAGACCCAGGGCTTCGTGTGTCTGAGTGCAAGGGACAGGGAGCCGTGGGGATGGTCTGCGTGCAGCTGCTTGAAATCATACTCTTAACTGAGCAATCACAACATTCACTTCTGATAAAGAACTACAGCTAAACCGTCATAAATCAGTGGCTGTGTAGGTACCTTCAGAAACATTTTTCTTAGTTGTTTGATTCATTGCTGTGAGAAGTCACATAATTTCTCAAAGAGTCCCCCCCATTCATTAGCGTACACCGGTTCTGCTGAAGAGTGAATGCTTGGTTGTGCAATTTTAGTGTGACGATTCTTGGGGCATTCGTACATCACCAACAATAAGGGCTCTATGCTCAAATACATGGCCTGCAGATGATCAGAGAATATGGTTCAGCCTTCACCTCACATTATCTTCTTAAACTTGTCTGGGCTGAGGAAACTTGTTTTTGCTGTTCCCTGTGGGCCTCCCACTGAGAAACAAAAATGAGATGATTTCAATATTTCCATCTCTGCTCTCACAACCCACCTGATTCTGAAAAAAACAAAAGTTCTTCCCTCACAAAAAAAAAAAAAAAAAAAAAATTTTTCCCCCAAAAAAAAAAAAAAAAAAAAAAAAAAAGAACAAAACTATGATCTCCGTAAAAGCAAGAAAATATTTACAGAAAATGAGTTAAATAAGTGGTTTTAATACTAACTGTGTACAAAAGACAAAAAGTAATCTATCAAGAATAATGTCTGACAAGTTTAACTAGAAATTTTGCACTTCTTTATGCTTCATCCAACAGCCAGTGAGGACTGTGAGCCCTTTTCTGGTAACATCAGTGAGAGTTGGAAGAGAATATTTTATGTTCATTTATGACATACATATAGGTTCCTGCTGATTTGCTATTTAGCTCCTGCGCTCAGAAATAATAAATCTTTAAACTTTAGCCATACATATTTTTTCTCAAGTTTATTACTCCTTTCTGACAAACCTTCTTTTCTGCCTTGGCCAGGGATACTGATCCTTTTCAGATTATAAATCTAGAAGACGCTACTGTCATCGCATAATCTGACTGCCTATATGAACTACCTTTATCAAGTCTTACTTGAATTAGTGTATGACTTTTAGATGTATTGTTTTATCCTAATCTCATACAGTAAATGTTTCATAGGCAGAAAAAAAGGTCAAGACTGGCACCCAAAAATCCCTGACCACTGAAGGGTGTGTGAGTATGAGCCCTGGCCCTGTTTTATTTACAAGTATAAAAATAGCTCTGTGACCTTTATCTAAGCTTCCAGTCATTCTTCTCTTAGGTTTCTCCATCTGCAATTTACTTCTTTGTCATTTATGAAATTCTCTGTGTACATACTCTGTTCTCTCCTCCCTTCTATTTGTCTTGACTACTGTGTGTCTAATAAACTTCTATAATACACAGAGTCTGGGTGCCTCAGGACCTCCGAGATGATTACTTGTACATCTTCAATCTACACCCTGGTTCTTGCATATGCTGTTTCTTGTTTATCCCCCAAATAAAAATGTGATGTGAAAGCTATCCTTGAAAGTAGGCTAGCTGCTAGGTGAAAGAAGTGGCATGAAACAATTACCTTACCCATGGAAAACTGACTCTTCAGAGAAAATGTGCAGGTGGCAGCAGTCTTGGCTGATGGTAGGTTAGTTTTACCCCAAACACAAACAGTGTATAAGGGAAAAGTTACAGCTTCAATGCATACAATCATGACATCATGATAAATGTAATAACCCCACAAAATAGTGTGGAAGTCTTCATAAAACTATGAGAGTTGGAAATTCTGAGAACTTGCAGGAAGATGAATGATTCTGAAGGAGACAAACTGGTCACAACTCTATGTAGTTGTCTTCCAAACCTGTCTTAAAATGAACTATATTTCTGGGCTGTGATGGGGAGATCAAGATTTTCCGTGTAGATGACCTTGAATATGAGTTTGAATATACTGTTAATGTTCAAGACACTGAATTTTCTCCATAGGTTTGGGCTGGCAGCAGGGACTATGCATTGTTCACATTCATATTGAGAGGTAATAAGAAGTATTTGAAAATTTTATCTAGCCAACAGAGCACCTCCTGTTTTCTGTCACTATTTCTCATGGTTTGAGGGTGGAGGGGGTGGTAGTATGTATCTTTCAAACAGCATTGTATATTCCAGTTAAAACTAATAATATGAGAAGACTCAACCCCATAAGCTAAGGTAGCTGAACATTGAGAGACACCTACTGATACCATCCTAGATTTATCTGGCTGTTTGGGGAAGAAGGAGGGAGCTCTTGATTGTGGCTATCCAATCATAACTCTGTCATGAAGATGGCAAGTCCTATTCTCAGGGAGGCGGGAGCTGTCACTTCCTTCGTCACTCAACATGTGTGCAGGCAGGGAATGAGGACTCAGGAGAAAGGATGTCCACAGCCCTCAAAAGAGGAACAGCTCCAACCAAAAAGGCCCACTGTGGATAGAGCTGATCCCACGCTAAAACCATTCACACTCATCCTAAGGTAAGACTGCAATGTGCTGCAGAGATTGCAGCCATAGTTTTTGGGGAAAAGCTAAGGAACAGGGGTCGTGGCATGTCAGGATATGGCTAGGGCCTCAAATTACCTTAATTGAGGTAAGTGACCTCCTTGCTTAAAGTGTATTGCCTTTTGCTGGCTAGTAAAGCTAGCAAAAGCTCTTTAAAGCTAGTTACTTTTATTATCAAGGTCCTACACTGGGCCTCTGGCTTTCATACGAAGTCAAATATGATGCACATTACTTTAGAGACTACTTTAACCATAGATGCAGGTGGTATCACAACACTGTTAGATGTCACCCTCCACAAGATGTGCCTTTCTCAAAACCACAGTCTGCTTCTGTGGTTGTTGTTTTAGAAGAAGTCCTTCAGCTGGTGTTATCACATGATGATACAAAGTGTGGGAAATGAGACAGCCAACAGGTGCTAAAAGACCTTGAATACTAGAAGTAAGAAAAAAAAGAGAAAAGAAAGACTGAAGTCAGCCAAGGGGATACAAAAACACCAAAGGTTTTGAAAACTATTTTCAAGGTAAAAGGAACCCAAGCCAAGAGAAGTATAGGTCATTCTGGCTAGACCAGACAAACACTATAAAAGAAGACTGTATTTATTACCCGTATTCATGTGATTATAAAATTCCCTTTTTCTATTATTTCAGGTTAGTTTTAGGACTACACAAAAAATATATTATTTGCTACCTTTTATTTGGAAGGTTCTGCTTACAACAGTAAGGTCATGTAACACTGTTGTTGTTGTAGTTGTTGCTATTTCACTGAAAACGTAGTTTCAGGGCCTGATTTCATGGCAACTGTAGGATCTGTGCCAAATGCAGTCCTAGAAATGTTGAAAAGTTGGGGGAAATACTGTAAGTCAGATGTCATAAATTTTCTGTTTATTTTTTAGCCTGGTTTCCTAGGGAAATTATTTTATTAGATTGTACTATTTGTCTGGAGGTCTGTCTGTCCCTTCCTTTGTATGTCTCCTGCCAAGCATATTCTGAATTCATTGGCCAGTTTCTACAAATCTCAAAATGTGGTAAGCATCCCAGTGATAATTATGATGCTAAATCTTTCATGGAACTTGGCTGCTGGGTAAAATATTGTCCCAAAACAGTACTCTAATAGAGCAAAAGGCAGTGGGAACTCAGCAGTTGCACAAAACATTTGCCTAGCTGGCCAGTCAACATAGTGCAGCTACCACAGCCGGCCACAAAGCACACCAATATCTCCAGGTCAGTGACAATGCCAACATCTCCTTCCCAATTGAGGTGTTGAGGGAATTACTGTAGAGCAGGGGCTATTGTAGGGGAAAGGGATAGGGGACAAAGGATTCAGACTTATAGAAAGCTAGCAATTCTTCTGCTTATGGCACCACGTATTAATTAAACATATGAAAACTCTTTGCAAGCACCAAAAATATACAGCATGGAGTAGCCTTTTCAATAAGCATGTGCATGAAGAATTACCCCAAATCATTTTTAAATGCAATTAAATGTGCACAAAAAGACTAAGGAATATTTTGGATATATTTATGCATCTATTCTAAACATTCAAAGGCTTATTTGAATGTACCAATATAGAATACTAAGCGTTTAAATACTTCATTTTTAATATAGGCACCTAGAAAATTTGATTATCCTTCCAATTTGATTAACATTATCATTTTTCTCCAAAGACTACTAACAAAACATCTCAAGTTATATTTAAGAAGAATAGCTGTCCAAGAAGCATGTATATGTATATGTATATGTATATGTATATTTATATAAATATATTTACCGAAGGAGCACTTTCAAAATTAGTACAAGACAAAATTTTACTTAATTAATTGAAAGAATATATGTTTCAAAGCAAAGACTGATAACAAAAAGGTATCTTCTGAAACAAAGGCTGAAACAAACTTGCAGTCCAAGACATTGTTTTTTTATTGCTATCATCAGTGGGGCACATGGCCCATCGTGGCTTCTCTGCCAACTTTTGTTTTATGAGTCAGCAGGGGATCAGAACTTTGTCAAACGACAAAACGGAGATAACACATTCTCAGACCATACTGTTTCATACATGCCTCCCCAGCTTTATGCGAGGAGAATCAAAATGACTGCTTCCTCAAAGGCAGCCACGTGCCACTCTGTGCAAGACTCAGTGAGACGGACAAAAGGGCAAAACTGTCTGAAAACCAGATTAGCGTTAACAAGGACTGTGGGGAGTCAGCTTGGTCAGCAGGGTAGCACGTGCTCCCAGCTGCACTACCCTGCAGAGACCGCAGTGGTGGCCCAGGAGCTATTCACTAAGATGTTCTTATTTCCCCTATGGCAAACCCTTGGATTTCACTCCAAGAATGACAGGAGGGAGAAGTGTAGGGGCAGCTGCTAGAAAAGCTACATTACAGCTTTAATCTTATTGATATTAAATTGAGCTTGCATAAAGGATCAGGCCATATATGTGAAAGAAAGTATTGTACTGGTGAAAAGTATTTCCCCTAGATAAACAAGCCAATAATGAATTAGTTTAAAATAAAATAGTTACTTTATAATTAATTAACAAAGAATTTCTTTAAAAATATACATAGCAACTTTAAAAATGTATTTTTTAACTTTAGTTTCTAAAGTAATAAATGTCCAGAGAAGCTCTCTGGCACATGTATTACATACATTCATATCTTCCAGATGCGTAAATTCCAGTTATATGTATTCACATCTTCTAACAGCAGTTACAAGGAACAACATTTATAAATCATTTATTAGGTACAGTTCTGCAGTTTAAAAAATGAAGAACTCCAATGATAAATATACCATGTACAGTATAGAAAATAAGATTAAAAAAAGCCAAATGAAAAATCATCTTTAAAATTAGCAATAAGAATTTCTTCCCCAGAAAATGAGTACAGTCAAAATAGAAAATTCTATTGATTAATTAACAGGTGTTATTGAAAATAGGGTGGAGTGGTTTCAGTTTAATATCCTGAAGGAAGCAGCATGGTACCACACTAAATCATTCACTACAGGAAGATGAATCCCACCTAGCTGCTATTGAACCTCTAAGAACTGTCACTGCACAGGTGCTTCAGATGGCAGGAGTTAAGAAGGAGGTCTGGGACACAACTGCATTCCTCTCTTTCCAGATCTGGCAGACAGTTAAAAGCATCCTGGCAACATTAGAGGCAGTAATGTCAACGCACAATATTGCTGCTATGGTTTGCAACAGAATCCAGATCCAAAGCCCAGTTAAGTTGAACATGAGTCACTTCACTGGCTTCAGTGGTCTGTGGATTAGATGCAGGTTGCATGAGACAAGGGGCTGCACTAAGGGTCTAGGAAAGGAAGAACCATTACTCATCTTCGAGCAATCAGTGAGAGAGTGCTTCTTGGGTATATATCTGCACATAGATTTCTCTCTCAAATCACTGTAATCCAAGGGTGAGTCCAGCTTTCTTTGTTTTGACTATTCAGAGCTTACAAAGAGGTACAGAATACCTCTTTATAATATAATCATTCAGAATAGTCTGACAACCTGAACCATATGAACCACTGTAAAAGTCTCAAGACTAATAACCTGAACAACTGAAATTATAAGAAAAAAGAAACACCAAAAAGTATTCTTTGAGAAAAATACCTGCTTGACATATGAAAACTTTGACCACAGTATGACTCATTGCAAGTGACTTTTGATGATTCACAGACTTTTTTTTTTTTTACTCTGATAATAATCTCTACTTATTTCCAAAAACATTATTTCAAACAAATGGTTTGGGCAGCTTTCCCTATCGAAAGCCTATAGTTCAGTGTTATTCTTTCTGACCCCTAAATCAGCCATATTAGTAGGCTGTAGTAGGTTAAGATTGCTCATATTTCTTTCTCCTTATATCCTGAGAGATCAGTCCTAGTGTGATGCATTAAGATCTTGACTGCTCCAATTCAGACTGTAATTTGCTATTAATTCTACTGGCAGTGGTCATCCCCCAGGAACTGGACCAAGGGAACAGAGCTCGTGCTCGTAGTCCATTGGAATACCATCTGGTTTTATCTTCTGGGCGCTAACATGGTGTCTGTTTGAGCCAGTGACTCATACTTTATTTATGCGGGAATGTTTAATCACTCACTTACATCGGTATCATTGAACACACAAAAATAGATCAGTGGACGTTCTGTCAGGTATGAGAACGTTTCTTCCAGTCAAGCATGAATCCCTCTCCAAATGACATAATATAAACTGAAAAAAAAATGTTTTTCCATCTCAGAAAAAGACAGTTGTGGGTTGTTTTAGTTGAGTTAAATCAAAATAAATTCACATATTCAGCAATGCCCATGTAGACAGAGTTTAGCAGTGAAAGACTCAGCTCTGTTCTTACTAGCCCTGTTAACAAGACAATTTCCAGACTATTCTGTCCTCAACTTTTTTTTTTTTTTTTTTTTTTTTTTTTTTTTTTTTTTTTTTTTTTTTTAGAAAAATAGAAATAGAAAATTTTCTTTAAGACTTAAACAAATCTTAAGTCCTTAAACATTTAGATCACATTTGCAGGGCCACAGGTTTGAAATTATACATTATACAGTTTTGGAATAGCTTTGACTAGTTTTGGAAAGTTATTCCTCAAATTTAATCTGCTTTGCAGATAAATTATTTGAGTAAAATAAATGATATACTTTAGGCAACAGGAAGAAATTCTTCAGTCTACTCACTCTACTGCATCCTATTACAGTGAAATAGTATTAAAATTATAGAGGGGAAGCACCAATAGCACCATAATTCTTCCAGTAATTCTGCTCCAAGTCTTTGTTCTACTCCAAAGCATATATTGGTGATTGCAACTGGGGAAAAAAAAAGGGGGGGGGGATTATTTGGGTCTTGGGTTATTTGTTGAACACTGTGTTGAGATATGGTTGCTGAACTTTTGGACACTCCTATATCAATATCGAATGGGTTAACCAAACCATTGTCAGTCTGGTATGAGTTAAGGACTGCTTACACATCAGTTACTATGTCACAGCTGCGAGTCAGTAAAAGCTTTGTCCTAAATTGCTTGTTAGAAAAATATTGCAGAGCAAAAGCAGATCATAGGAATGCAAGAGTAAACTGCAAGAATATGCAGACTGGGTCAGATCTAAGACTGATCTAGTTCAGTATTCAACATCTACACAACACCTACAGCAAAAATACTACAAGAAGAACAGAAAGAATGAGAGCAAGTACTGAACAATGCTGGTATACATCAGCAGTCAATAGCAGATATCTGGGCTCTCTTAATCTGAAAACTCCTGATGAACCCATCTTATACTGATTTGTCTAATCTGTTACAATTCAGTTATACTTTGCCTTCTTGCTATTGTGTGGCATGGGTTTTGCTGCAATACACATGTGCATCACATGGAAAAAATATTCCCCTTCTGGCTTTCCCTGATGCCTGCTGCCTTACAATTTTATGGGTTGCCTCAAATCCTTGTGTTCTAAGAAACAGACAGAAAAGCCAAGAAGAGCTTTTCATAAAAGTAAAAAGTTTATTGTGTCATATTTAAGTAGTAGGCGTTATTGTTTACTTATACATCAATATAATTGTGCAAGTTCTTACTAAATTTTTCATTTGCTTTTAATGCATGTGGACCTGGCACTTTATCCCATTTCAGTTACAGCGTGGAGATCAACGCTTTTTTGATTCCTATTGGGACATCTGTTCATTAGCACACAGGGTGGCCAATATCCCTTTAGGTAAAGATCAGCAAGTTCCTCTGTTCTACACACTTGGGAAGAATAGCCTTGCTTATAAAATGTAACAAATGTTTCCTGGACGCTAGCCAATATATTTTTGATCTTTTCTTGATCTTCATTTTCACTAATCCTTTTCTTTTTGTATTCTTGCCTTTTGTTGACATGCCAAAATTCTGTCAGTCTTGTTTCCTCTTTCAAAAAACGTATTTTTGTTAAGTTGAATTAAGCATTCTACGCCA
Source organism: Rhea americana (assembly GCF_003343005.1). Taxonomy (NCBI): domain Eukaryota; kingdom Metazoa; phylum Chordata; class Aves; order Rheiformes; family Rheidae; genus Rhea; species Rhea americana. The sequence goes on from NW_028185928.1 coordinate 1,684,291, forward strand.
TTGCCAAGAGCAAATTAAGTCCCCCCCACACTGAAACCAGATTTCGTAAAGTGTCCAGGCAATTAGCTCTAATATGTGGTTGCTGTAACTCTTAATTTTCCCCTTTCAAGAGTTTTCTTTTTCCTCTGTCTTTGTCTCCGAACAGAAGACATGAGATTCCTTCTCTTCCCTCTGGTTGTGGCCTTTTAGTTCCCCAGCGTCGAGCAACCATCCACTGATGTTCAGCCAAACCTCACTTTTAATCTATAACCCAAAGGTATTTGAAGTAACAAATTGTTCATTCTTCAACCAGAAAGCTAAGCTGGTGGACCAGCCTGCTGGAACAGGAACAAAACTTGAAGAACAGACTTCTGCAGAGCTCTCCCAAGCAACACATTTAAACACATCATATGCACACAGAGATACTTCCCATGACAACTGAAACTGGCACAGCTCACTAACACAACAACAGAAGCCTTCCAGATCAGAAGTTATCTTCTATGCATTTGTTGTCAGGGGGTTTATTCCAACAGGTTCAGGGAAAACAAAAGCACAGAATTATTCAAGGTAGATGGAAAAGGAAAGGTCCCATTTGAGAAAGATCAAAACAAAATTTTGCCTGCTGTAATGCAGTGGAATAGCCCAGCTCTAGTTTAGTCTTCTAGGAATGCTTCAGCATTTCCACACCTAAATAAGCCTACTGCAGGCTTTTCTCTCCTRGTTGCCTTCAGTGAAGAGTTTTTCCTTATGCCCTTCCCCAAACTCTTCATATTGATGCACATGTGGGATGCATAAGACAAGGAGCAAGATTTTTCTCTGCTATCCATACCAAGCACTCTGTGATGAGAAAGGATGTAATCAGAGCCAGGGAAACAGTTGTTTCGGTTCCAATAAAAAGTCATCTTATATCAAAAAAAAAAAAAAATCCTGGATGGTTTCCCAATGTCAACTAGATTAGGATCAACTAATTTGTTCATAAGGAATTTGACAGTTTGAACATCACTCAGTCAGCCACCGTCCCTCTCCTTCCTTTATATCCCCATTTATTTTGGCAAACTTAAATAGTCCATAGGATAAAGCTGTGTTATAGTAACAATCATAGTGCTATTCTAAACATAACACTAGAAATCAGAGAAAAGCTGCTTGAACTCCATCACAAAGGGTATCTATACAAGTCTACAAATTACAGTCATTGACCAGCCACACTGCAAATGTTGTAATGAAGCAACAACTGGTTTCAGCACATAAAACCTGTAATTACTTGAAATGCCCTTTTGTTAAAAAAAAATACTTCTATCCACAGATGCATGCAGATGTGTTTTCCTGCTTCACATAGTGATTGCACTATTCCTTTAAATCCCAAGATGTGGTAGGTTTTAGTGTTCATCTCCTCCCCTGTTTTATTTCTACTCTCCTCTGCAACATTCCTTACACTGTCTCTTCATTTATTTAATTTTCTCTCGTCCCTTAAGTGATTCAGAAGGGAGTACAGCTAAGTGTCAGATGCGTAGCCCTCATCTACTTTCAGTGGGTATTAGGCATTAGCTGCCCTTTAGTGTTTGCAAAATCCCCTTATGAATTGCAACATGTTAATAACTTAGTCTCTATTTGAAATTAATGTGRCCAAAACAGTATTCAAAAATTCAAAGCTAGCCTTCTTGCTGGCTTGTCTGATAACCTATTGCAGCCAGTTCTCCTGCTCCTCCAAGCCAATTAAAATAATCTGCATGTGGCCTAAAGCAAAATTCATAGTATGTATCTCCAGAGACTAGATGGAGATATCCTAGGAAAGGAAATGGTGACAGCTGGGACATGAAGCAAATTTTTCTTCACTCAATCCACTACTGCCCTGTGGAAAGGGTTGGAAGGGGCTTGGAGCAAGGTCATAACACAGCCTGGAAACACGTGTGTCTGGAGCTTCTCTTCCTCTTACACTAGGCATTCTGGGGTACTTAGCAATTCAAACACCAGCACAGGCTCATATCACATAATCTTACCATAGTAGCTACGTGCAAGCTGCTCTCGGCTTTGTGCAGTACAAGAACCGTCTTTCTCTGCCGTAGTCAATCAGAGCTGTAGTGCCTATAATCTTCTTAGTGCCTCTAAGAAAAGGCCAATCTGATAGCCTGTGAATTCCCACAAAGCCTAAAATTTCATAGTAATGCTCTGCTCCCCGATGCCATCCCCATCCTCTTCTTTTTCATGAGCCTCCCCTACTCCTCTCTCCTCATCTTTTCATTTTCCATTCAGCAAACCTGATTCCTGCTCTCTTCTATCCTACACATTTCAGCTTCTTAATCCTCCTTGATTCTCACCCCCAATAAGAGTGAATTCTTTTTTATTAATGTTATCAAAAGGATGAATTAAAATTAATGTGAGACTTGTAATTCAGCTGCATTGCTGAAGTAAGAAGTCAAGCCAGTCAAAACAACAAATGAAATACACTCAAAGGCATATCACAGCAGCTTTTAAAAGAAAACACAGTCTCTAAAAATGCCTAGACAGAAGAGAGAAAAGTGCATGATCATGCACAACACAGCAAATAATTTTATAATATTGTACTCTTAACATTATTTTCCTAATAACATCAGTCACTTCATTTTTTCTGTAATTTCATTATATTAAAAGATAAAGACTGAAGATAGAAGTTTATCCAGTATTTCTGAGCTAGTGCATAATGCCATTTAACAAATAGTTACGGAACTGTTGATTTTTCAGCTCTGAGTCAGATGAAGAGATCACTTTCTTTTTGGATAATGATTGTATCTGTTTCCCATTTGCTTTAATTCTCGTTGTTTTTGAGATTTTATTTTATAAGTCTTTATTTTTGCAAGTCCAAGTGATAATTAAACTTGTATCTCTTGGCCTTTGAGTTAGGATTTCCACAGTTACAGCAAGCACTTTTGAAAGTCATATTACTTCATAAGCATTATTTCTAAGCATGAACATGTGGAGAAAAATCAGAAAACTTCAGTTGGAAAATAACTTTAAATTCTCATGAGACATAAAATGCGAGAAAAAAAAAGTTATTATGACTGTATTAAAAAGAAGAAGAAAAGAAGGTATAGATCCATTGCTTAGTGTAAGAGAGCAAATATTCCCAAACACACATAAACACAAAAGATAAATTTTGACCAGCCACTTGAAATATTTTTTAACAAGGACAGAAGAGTACAGGACAGAGCACAGAAAGAGCAAGTTAAAAAAACATTTAGCTAAGTGAGATGTGTTTGAGCTGGCTGAGGTAGGTGAAATTTACTCTAGGTTAAGGAACTAACCAAAATAATTTCCCAAATATTAGTGATTGCCTTTGAGAACTTGAGGAGGACAAAGGAAGCTCCAGGAGACAAAAAGGGCAGATACTTTTAAAAAGGGAGAAGACACTAAGCTGCAGAACATTATGGACCAGTCAGTCTATAAAGACTCTGGAAAAAATTACTGAACAATCCACTTTAAGTGCCTTAAAGATAACAAAATGATAAAAACAGGCAGCAAGGGTGTGTCAAGAAAAGCTCACTCCAAACCAGTCTAATTTATTTTTTTATAGGTAGCAGACCTAGCAGATAAAGGAGAAGCAGAAGATGTATTATATTTTGACTGCAGTACAATTTTGACATTGTCCACATGGCATTCTCATATGGAAGCAGAATCTAGATAAAATCGCTATCCACAGATACATTTGCCTGAAAAATCAGGTATCTCAAGTGAATTCTCCATGGGTCTTCTGAATCCAGGTATATTTAGTATTTCCATAATGACTTGCACAGTACAACAGAAATCATACTTACAAAACTTGTGGGCAGCCAAAAGTGAAAAGGATCAGAATTCACACTAATTTTGTTAAATGGGAAGAACAGTCCAAATTTAGTGAGCTGAAAGGCAAGAAAGAAACTTGCAAAATGCTCCACTTGGGAAGAAAACCACAAATGCAGAAGGGGGAACTGGCTGGCCGAAAGGCAGCCTGGCAGAGTGGCTGCCAGTGGCTAGGAAAAAAACCCAAATCTCCGGTTACTCCATGCTGGGGAGCTTTCCAACAGTGCGTGATCTGTGTCCACACTGCAAGTCCCCCGGATTCACAGCATCCTGATCGCATCCGCACTGCATACCAGATGTATTCTRCTTCTCAACCCTCTTCCAAATACTGGGAGCTGTCTTGGTTCTCCTATTAAATAAGAAGTTGAAGGATATAGCCTGTTTGATAAAAAAAAATATCTGGAGTTTTAGAAGAAGCATAATTTATTGTGAAGTTGAAAATACTATGGGTCTGATTCAAAGACCATTGAAGCTAATACAAGCAAAATCATGCTGGAATGAAAGCAGGTGATAAAGTCCCTTGAACATGTGGAAGACTTTGGTCACTCCACTAGCAGAGCTACTGAAGTATTTTAAGAAGAGATTGGACAATAAGTGAACTATKACGCTTGATTTTACTTCAGTGGTAATAAACTTTTTGTGGTGGCTYCATGCTTCTATGACTAACTTATGCTCAGGTAATTTAAATGCAGTAGTTTGGAGGCTCAGCAAGGGAAAACTAACTATAGCTCCTCTTGAAAAAAATAAGCTTGCCAGGTTTATCAGAGGTTATGATTTAGCTCAGYTGGTTAGAGCATGGTGCTAATAATACCAAGGTTGTGGGTTTGATCCCCATATGGGCCACTTGTTTGAGGGTTGGACTAGATGATCTCCAGAAGTCCCTTCCAACCTTAYCAATTCTATGATTTGATTTATGATCTGGCCCCAACTGTTCAACTGTGATTACGTTAATCTACCTGAATGARTTTTTGGTGCTATTTTAATGGAGASGGGTGTCGAGTTTTATAGCAGTCTTTCAAAAAAGAGAAAAGGCAGGAAAATATAGTTCTCATTTATATGGCACCTTTATTGAAGAAAACGTTCATCATAGATTTGTTTTTGCTTTCATTTTTACCTGCCATTTGTACATATTGCATACTTAGGCTTTTGTATCATAGACCAAAATCTACTGAAAAGAAGCTTAAGTGCAGAATTTCCACCAGTCACTGAATCCGATCCATAGTTTTTATTAACTTCACAGTCAAATTATCCTTAGCTCTGAATCTCCTTATTTTCCTATCATAGGCTGCACAGAGAAGGGCTAGGTTTATTCCTGGAGRCCAAGGTACAATAAAGATTGATCAAACATATGAAACTAAAATGGCAAGCAAAAGGTTTCTGCCTCAAAGACTCAAAAGCCTGCTCAAGCAAAACACCGCTACATTTTAGCTGAGTATAAAATTTTCCCAAACTGCAAGATATTTGTTCTATGTTCAAAGACAGATCAACTGAATCTCAAAAATTAGTCTCATGTTCTGTTTGGCCCAAAGCCAAGGCAACCAACAGACTAGGGGAAGCTAGATTAAGTTCCAGGTTAGTTGGCTGTGTATCATGGGGCCTCTGCCTCTGTGGATATCACTTCAGTAAATGTCATTTATTTTTCATAGCAACCACAGCTTGTAGGTGCAAGAACAGAATAAAAGRGAGGAAAATTAAAGCAATATTTACAGTTGATCTTTTTTTCACTTAGTTCTCACACACACAAGTGATTCATTTTTACCAATAGGGAAAGTAAGGGTATCCCTTTCATGAGTCAGACTCTTTTTCTTGTGGATTTCTCTGTTTTCAATGCTTTTTTTTTCTTGATTTTGCTTTTAAATCTGTGCGACAGTGATAAAGCTTAGCAGTAAAAAGGTGACCATCAAATATGCTTCCTCTTCTTCATATTATTCTTAATATTTTTGAACTAAGCTGCAGTTTAGGACTTCTTGTTGCTAGTAACTGGTTCAGTTMATTCTTAAGCTTAACTGCCTAAAGTTAAGAAGCTAACAAATAACCACCTTRTTCATCTTTGATCAACAGAGCCACAAGACTTCATCAAAGCAGGCCATATGCTTAATTGATTGATAGACAAGTAGATGTGAAGACTTACCTTTAGTTCTTAAAGTGTGAAAATGTTGATCAGCTTGTCTGAAAAAAAAGTATTGCAACAAATTTTATAAATATTAACTTWAACTTCACAATTCAGCCCTGATGTAACTCATTTGGGCCTCCCAAATCATAYCAGAAATTATTCAGCCATACAGAGGTAAGGCTGAAAAGGCTCAAAAGTATTCATGATTTTGCATGCCTCTGTTTACGGTTGTCTGGCTTTAAACACTTACCAGCAGGTGTCTAAATTAGGCTATCTAAAAAAAGAAGAACCCAAAATGTGGGGGACTTTTTAGAAAAGATTTCCCCAAGTGACTTGTTCAAGGATTGTGAGCCAGCCAGTGATCAGTTCAGAAAAGGAAACCAATGGCCTGATCCAAAATTTACTGCAGGACATGGTAGACTTGTTTAACGCTCAGGTCTCTGGAACTGACGATCACAATTGTGTAATATAATGCACCTCTTACAGGCTTCTGGGGCAAAGAGAGATGGTCATTTTCATATTGAAACTATATATTGCTTTTCTACGCACCTGGCTAGATACTTAGTATACAGACTCTGTCTTCTCTAAAAAGGAAAAGAGAAAAAAAAGTGACGTCTGGTTTTAATCCAGTTCATTCATCATCTATGCTACAATCCTGAAACTGAGGAAAGTAAAAGCTTTAACCTTTCTCACCTAGTCAAGGAGTGCCTAGGAACCTACTTGAATCATTTCAAMTGGTATTGAAAAAGTGTATGTAGACTTTTTGAGCTTTGTTGAATTTTTTGGAGCTAAAAAAAATCTTGAAAATTAGTATTAYTTGGATACCAGCCTATTAAGTATTCTGATGCCAGACTTCAAATTCATCTTTATCTTGCTCAAAGATATAGTTCATAAGGTTTAAAAACTCAAAACAGCATAAGCTTTTTCTGTTTACTATTTCTATTTATTCTGTTAAAATACTTCATCCTTCTCCACCRCCTAATATGACTTAAAAACTATAATTGTCTTGTCTTCCCCAAGATTTTATCAAAGATTAATTAACATGGTTGAAATACATTCCTCTTCCCAATAAAAGAAAGGCTGRGTTTTTTTAAGTTATATCACCAGGAGAGTCAAAATTTTAAAAATACAGACAAAAAAACAATTTTGCAGAAGTTAGACTCACCACTTATTTGTGGCAGAGTGCAAGCAGAGGTGAGAATGGAGGTCAAATGTACAGCCATCAAATACACCTGGGGAAAAGGAGGTGTGGAGAATAGTTCACCAAAGAAACCCTGGGGAAATGTGACAGTCTGTAAAACACTGCTGGATTGTTTAATTTTCATATTCCCCCCCCCCCMAAAAAAAAAAAAAAAGACAAAAGTTGACTTTTAGTATAACAAAGCAGAGGCAAGATTAGCAGATTTACTGACTCTTTTTATGAAGGTTTAACTAGAAAAGGAAAACTTTAAGGCCAAGCAAGGTGCTACATGTACTTAAGTAAGCACAGAATTTGGCCTAACATTTACCTTTGCAAGAGAAAAAGTATTTCTTTACTTTCATGAAAACTTTACTCAAAAAGGATAACACCTGACTTACAACCACAGGATGAAATCCAATAACTACACATAGGAAAGACAAAAATATTGTCATCCCCCTTCCTAGATGGGGAACTGAGATAAAAAGTAACTGAAGGTTAGATACAAAAAAGGACACAGTCATGGGGCTGAGCACCTAACTCCTATGCTGTATCTGCATTAGCAACTGGAGTAGCTCAACAGGAATGGATTTGTTGCATGAAAAGGCTGATGGTGCATGCCCCTGCCATGAGCATTTCAGGAGGTTTTAACTGAGACTAGCTGCAGCCTGGTGCCATGTCCTGGAAGCTCATTAGCCCCAGCAGGACATTTGGTGTGCTCCTAGTATGCCCTTCCAGCCTAGTTCCCCCTGCAAAAAATCCACTTTGTGCACTCCCAGGCCATGCTGCAGCATGAACCCAAGTGGAGTAGCTGGGATGGAGGATCAGGTGATACATTTCAAAAGCACAGCCTCAATCTGCATTGAAGACACTACAGTAAAAACACTTGTGATTAAGCAGCAATGGAAGAGACACCCCCTTGGTGGGTCCCAGCCACCCTGTAGAGAGCAGAACCCCTCTGAGGGACTCGCAGGAAGCCAACACACAAAGCAAGATGCAATGCTGAGGGAAAGAAGCATACCTCCAATGTCCCTGCTTACCCTGCTGCCAGAGGCTTGTGTACCTGACTCTGCACTTCAGGAAGTCACCAATCAGGACAGCCTGAAGTGTAGATAAATGCCTTATGCCTCTAAAGCCCAGACATGCAGGTAGGGCACCATGCTTTAATTTCAACATGCAACTGCCAGAGAAAACGGGGCCTAAGAACCATTTAGTGGTCATCAAAACACAGAGGCCAGGAAAGGGCCTCAGGCTTGTTTTTGCCATATCCTTGAGGAGTGCTTTAGCTATGAGGATACYTAATAAAAATTTCTCTGAAGCACCAGCACGCACTCCTTGTGTGGGACACAGTCTGGTGGGCAGGCAGTACATGAGCATGCCAGCCAGACCAAGCCCCTGTTTGGAGAGAGGTGGAGAAGTGCCAAAGGTTTTTTGTAGCAGGCAAGCTTAGGCATGAGCCAGGTACTGAGATGTTTGGTCATGTCCACACTGAAGCTTTTTTTTTTTTTTTTTTTTTTTTTTTTTCCTTTTTTCCCCTCCTACACAGGCAGGCAGAAAAAAAAGGTTTAGAAGCAGGGGATTTGGACCAGGATTTTTAAAGAGAGTATTTATAATTGCCTAAGTAACATTTTAGGGGCTTGCACCCTTTTTTGGATAGCATTTTAAATAATTTGCCTTAGCTCACTTCAGACGTTTGTGGCAGAGCAAGGAAATACACCTTCATCCCCAGAGGCTCTGGCTAACACCATAACCACATGAACCTCCTTCCTCTTTTGTCCTTCCTCCCGGCCTGTCAACATCAGCTTAGATTCAGATAACAAGCATATATGTTGATTACAGAGAGATAGGACCCCAAGAAGCATCACAATAAGATAACTCATATAGAGAGACATACTCTGATCATGAGAGAAAAAACTAGGTGGCACATAACAAGCTGCRTGGACCACGGTGGTCTACAAAGTGTGCAGTGGTCAGGGCAGTATGAAATGAAAAATGTCTGCGGAGGTGCAAGGGGAAAGGAGTTGATGAGGTGAAAAGAAAAGCTAATATATTTATTCACAAGCAAAAACAAATAAAGTTCTCAACTATCATTCTGTTTCACTCTATGGCAAAACTTCCATTAACTTCAACTGGCTGACCGGCCACACATATGACTAATGAATGTGCGACACCTCCGTGAGACTTAGAATTGTCACCCCAGGTGAGACTCTGAGATTGCTCCGTTACATTTCAACCCAAATCAGGGTGAAAATTTAAATATTAGATTTTTTTTTTCCAAATTGAGATATACACTAAATATTTGTTTTGATTAACTCAAAATATTTATTTTAGGCCTTGAGATTTTGGCTTATATTACGACAGAAAAAGTTAAAATAAGTATATAATGCATATCTAGTTAGCATGGTATCAATATACAGAATATGAAAATTGAAATGATAAAACATTTTGATCATTTCTTGCAAAATTTTGACAAAATCAATATACTAGTGAAAAAATGTCCTGATATAATTGATTGAGCACTTGAAGATTTACACCCGATTTTCTTTTTCTCTCTCTCTCTTTTTTTTTAACAGCTGTATTTGCATGAGCAGGAATTCAAATTGCAAAATATAAACCTGGAATTTTCAAAAGTTAGGAAAGTTCCCCAAGCTCAAAATCTAATTCCTCCTGTTGAAAGAGCCTTGCCAATTAGTTTTAATGGAATGGGGACATCTCCTGTTACCTTTCACAAGCTTTGGATCAGGCTTTTGGTGAAAAAATCTTTAATTAGGTCYTTCACTGCAATAAGAATCTAAAAAGATGGAAATTAATCAAAATAATTAATAAAGTTTTTCTTAAGAATGTTCTATCTTGTTGTTTCATTTACTTTATTCTAGTAATTTAATCGTAATGGTTTATTTACTGAGTATAACAGAAGTAATAGTAATAATAATCAARATAAATTAAAATTCATGGAATATTTTTCTCTGTACTTACAATAAACTTCCTAACAATTCATGTTTTCTAATTAMAGTGATAGAGGAATGCGTTGCATGTTTTCTTTGCACATGCAGAAGCAGCAATGTATATATGACTTGCAATCAAATACTATGACCATTTTCTCACGGTATGTTTACATAATTACTGCAAGAGCTCCTTGAATTATTCACTCTCCGTTCCGTCCCTTATACTAATCAGCCATGAAATGAAAAGACAACATCTCTCCAAAATGAAATGGAATGAGATATGGCCTTCTTCTTGTTCCAGCTGTCTAGGTTTAATATCAGGCTCATAGCATCTGAGCTTCTACAGGAAGGAAAAAGATCGTGTTTTCACTCTATTTCAACTTTTCTTCTGTTAAGTCAGTGGCAGTGAGATTCAAGCTTCTGCTTGAAGAATGGATTAAGGAGAATGTCTGTGTGACAGAGTGCCTACCCCACACAATTTGAGTGCAGGGCGCAAGGGGAAGAGAACCGGGCTGCTGCTCTTATGGCCATAGCGTTAGGATGGGAATAAGAGGGTGAGAGGAGTGAAAACGAGAGACAGGAAGAAAGTCTAATCTCAAATGCACCACATGAAAAATGAGAAGAAAATGGTGTTGATAGTTATCTTAATGCCAGTTAAAAAGAGATCGCATTTCCAAATGTGAGGCAAGGAGTCAAAATATTAGGGTTTGCTACATAACACAAATTCCAAAATGTTTCTGTGAAAATATCAAAACAATTATATGAAAACACAAGATTTTACAAGACGTCAGGGTATACAAACTTGTAATTCTTTCTAAAGTTAAACAGAATTCATACATGATATTACAATTAATGTTAACATTGTAAAGATAAAAATATGAGTGAAATAAAATGAAATACCACAAGAAAACTGAAGTAACATGCAGAAGCTGAGCTTGTATGTTCCATTAACATTCAAACTACTTAAAAAGAAGATAAAGTATCTTAYAAGATATTCCTATTTTAACAGCATATGATAGTATACAGTTTTAAAGTTTCTTCCTGTGAATCATCTGTATTCTAAAATAATATAAAATAAATGCTGATCCTGATTACAGTCAACACTTCACTGCTAAAATGCAACAACATGCAACTTAATTCTTACTTTAAGGGTAAAGAAAGCTCTCTTGAGAAGCGTGGGTGAAAGTGTTCAGAGAAAAGACCAAATTGTGGCAAACAGCTTCAGGTGGGCCCTGCTTTGATAAATGTTTCCTTATACGTGGCTCTCTCTGTCCCTGCAGAACCCCATTATCAGTCATGCTGTTCAAGTTCATATGATTTCATCTCTATGTAGTAACCTACAGGGTCTTAATTCCGGTTCTCTCACCACCACTTGAAAATCTGAAGAAAAGGCCACCAGGTAGGAAGTTGCTTACAATCATCCTGCTACATTTCTTGAGATTAAATGAGGGGGATTTCCCATCGAGGTGAGAGAGAAAGCACACCTGTAAAGGCTGAGCATCAGCAATAATTTGGCATAGCCTGTTTCCTGTTCTGAAACTTGCTGGAACATTTTTCACTTTTTTAAAACTCTCTTTTGTGTTATGACTGAAAAACAATATAAAATTTTAAAGCTACAAAGCTGTACTTTCCCACCTGCTCAGGTCTTAACATGACTGGACTATTTTTGTTTTAGACAAACTGTCGAACTGCTTTTATACCTCTCTACTTCTCTACCTTCCAGTCTTACTCCGTGATTTATTTTCTCTCACTCTTTCTTTCTCCCCTTCCTTGCTCTCTCATGTGCCATGGGGTTGAGGCTCTTTAAAAACTGTCACACCCTCTGTATTGTGCTACTGGAACAGTTTTGACTTTTCTTGCATTTGGATCACTTACTTGGATGTCACTCCGCTGATAGAAGCCCAGAGTGCAAAAAGGAGATAAACCCCATTTCTCTTGTATGAAATAACGGTTGGACAAAGTTGACCAAAATACATTCTGAAAGAGCCTGATCTAATATCCTTTGCAATCAATGGAAGTCCTTTAACTGACTTCAGTAGGTTTCAGATAAGGACCTATAATAATATTATTACTATTATCACTCGTAGCTGAAGCTCTGGTTACTGTCATACAACACGTTTTGTAAGAATAAAAAACAAATAGGGGATRGTATGTTTCTCTTTGCTCTTTAAAAAGAACATTTGTTTTATCCAAATTTACACTTTTTTTATTTTCTTTTCTGCTTTTAGATGTCAGATGCTTCCTTGCATCATGCACAGGTCCTACCTGTGTTTTGAGATTTCTCAAGCCACAACAGAAAGATCAGAATATTAAAAATGAACAAGGGCAGTTTTTCTCACAAATAGTTCAGATATTTGCAATGATTAAGTGTTAAGGAAAAACAGTTTGGAATCATTTAGATGAAAAAGAAGTCCCACTTTATTTAATCAGGTTTCACTTGTATGTGTATCTCTGATAGCATTATCCTTCATGTTGCATTGTGTTCCAGGAAGAAACAGGCCTAAATATCTGATGTAAAACCCAAGCTGAGCTTTCTCAGACCAAAGTGTTGAAGGCTTGCAAGAAGGATGTAAATATGGCTCCTCTTTTAGAAAATTGCCTAGATACCCTTCAATAAAAATCAGTAGCACTCAGAAAAGTCACAACAGCTGTCTCTGCCCCTGTTGACCTCAACTGTATGAAAAGAGGGAAGTGGGGCAGGAGAGACTGTTCTGCAAGAAAACTAGCTCTCAGAGATTTTATTTTTGCTTCAGTAACTTTCCATCTGATTTATATCACCATAGTTGCAGTGACTCTCATGAACTTTAATGGATTAATTTTTACAACATTCTCTAAGGAAGAGTAATTTTATTACCCCTTGTACCAGTCCCCAAGCTGGACACACTGAAGCTAAGTGATTTGCTTTGGGTCACGCAATAGGTCTGTGACAGCTCACAATCCTCTTCTCTTATACTCTTGGTCTGACAAGTGACTTCAGCAACTTCATGACTATGCTTGAGCACTTGCAGAAATCACACCTCTATGATTTGCAGCTCTGGAAATCATCCTGTCTAAGATGGAGCTTCACGCATTTTGTTCTAGGCTTTGTCCTACTCTCATTTAGACTAGAAAATTCCTGTTGACTCTACTATAAACAGAAACAGACACGACATCACGAAAGGAGTCTGTAAGAAGACTAAGAACTAAATTAAGGTGGCATTTTGAGCCTTGATTCCATCTGTCTAAATTGATATATATGCTTACATATGCACATACATGCACATACTTCTCTATCAGTTCTAACAACCTCTTTCCTAAATCTTTAATCTTTTGCTTCCTCTCTGCTATTTGTTACATAGCCTCACCTAGCATCTCTGAAACTGCCATACTAAGCTTATCAGAACTTTTAAAATGGAAGCTTATGTGCCCAAACCTCTGTACAGAAATGAAGCAACTAATCAGTAAATGTGAACTTGTCAAGTATTTGTTATCCCTATGTCCCACGCTGTCTCCTAGTACTTTGGCTTGTAGGTTTTGTTATTAAATTAATAAAAGAAGTGGATGTAAATAGGGAGTTTGGTTGATTTTAAATTATATTACTTACACATCCCCAGTGAGGCCTTGTCCATATTAAAAATTACATAATTTTAAAACTATACCTTCAGTTGAACTGATGCAATAAAATTAATTTAAATCCTCTATGACCTAAATCTAATTCATATTAACTTTATCCCTAATTGATAACTAAGCTAAATTAATACAAGCAGGCTTGTAAGTAAGAAGATTTATGTCGTACTTTGTACTGTTTTCACTAACTTCAAGMTAAACAGCTTTAACTCTGGTAAAGACAAAAAAATAACTCTGGTCTTAGTCCTCTGAAGCACTAAAATACTGACAAAGTTATAGAATAATCAGAATGGAAGAAATTCTCACACATGGCTATCAAGTTGCAACACCAGGGTGGTCAAAGGTAGGGCAGATCCCTTAATCTGTAATGGTGTAAGAAGTGGCGAACATTGCTTTGCCAATCAGAGCTTTCCTAATTAAGGAGAAAGGAAAAAAAAAAAAAAAAAAAGACTTTGAAAGCCCCAGGAAACTTAACTGTAACTTTATGTCCAAATAAATCTTTATGTGATGGTAATACACGAAAGGGAGACTCTACAAAGTACTTGTCAAGATGTAACTCTATGACTTTGAGAATGATTAAATTTGAGACATGCTGGTAATTGGTATTTCTGAAAAATAAATTGATTTATTTGATTGATGTAGTCATACACCACTGGCACCCTAAAGAACAATACTGAGATGACCGTAAGAAATAAGAAGTCAGGCTTTGACAAAGTACTCAGGACAGACATTACAGAAGTATTTCCAACTAATCAAAGGATGCAGAAAATGCAAGCATATACAATCAGAGCTGTAGCAGTATTACAGAGCGATCTTGGTCACAAACGTGCTAGAAATGCAAAACGTAGGAAATGCCCGAGGAAAGGTCATTTTTCAGTCACGTGCTGAACAAAAGGCATTAGGAAGGAACATGCAGAGCCATTCTTCTTTGGCTCTGTTACTTGCGTGGATAGCACTGATGAAGCCTGGAAAGTGGATTTCCTAATTCATGGTAAGCCTATGAGCTTCAGAACAGGCTGGGTGCTTCTGTTGTCAGAGCTGGTACACAATGATCTTCATTACGAATCCAAGCTAAAACACACTAATGTTAGCCAAGATAGCTCAGTGGGAGAACMAGACATGAAAGGCCAGTTTACAGATGAGACAACACGCAATGACTGTTTGTCAAGACCTTGTGTAGAGGAAGGTCACAGGTTAACAATCCCTTGAGCTGTAATRTTGTAACAACAGAAGTGATAGAGAAGTCTGAAGGGACCATTGAAAGAATGTGAGCCTCTTGAACTGTGAGCCAAGAAGAATAAAAAACTGGAGCGGCAATTCCTTACAGCCGTGGTGCAGAGCAGCATCAGCTCTCATTTCTCAGCAAGGTCTGGAAGAACTAGCCAAGGGATCGAAATGCAGYGATAATAACAGAACCTGCATGGTGAAACAACACGGCTTACATGTAGATCAAAAACAAACTGAAAAAAAATCCACAGAGGACAGTAATGTGTTCAGCTAGCCACTCTCCCAAAGCCATCAGGCAGTTATATATGTTTCTTCAAGATGTGGTATTTCAAGAAGATTTGGGTAAAGCTTAATCCCTTGCTAATGATGCTTATTTTCAGATTTCCCCATTTGGCCAATACTTTTAATTTTGAAGTTACTCTTTTGGTAGTGGCAATATTTCCCAAGCTTTTCATCCAAAGAGGCCAATTTAGGAAGGCTGACTCAGGCCCTCTGTACTCAGTACAGTTCTCTGGCATGTGCTTAATTAAAATGAGGTCAGGGAGGTTGGAGTGTTTCCTTAAGGTTATCAAGCGCAAAAATATTTCCTTGAATCAGCACCTACATCACCATTACTAATTCAGAGAGAGCAGAAGATAACTGCAAGGGGAGAGCATCTTCCTCATGCAAAGGGAAGTAGCTTGCATGTTTCAGGCAGTTCTCCTGTGAAATGACACAAGATGAAGATACGTACTCTACAAATGAATCTTCTGGGAGTTTCATTGTTGTCTCCAGCAATGCTGAGGTCATTCTCCGCAGTCAGCTCATCTGTATCATAAAGAAAAGGAATACAGAATGATGCRTCTTTTCTAATATGCTCCACGAAGAGTATTGCTTAATGTAGCCCATAGCCTAAAAATTTTTTCTTATAAAACAAAGAGTATTCCTAGTGTTGCTACTTCCCACACAGATTTCAACAATTCTCTTTCTTTCCTCTCATGTATGAAATCATGTGAACGACTTCTACGACTAGTTCTTTTCAAAAGATGTCTGCTAATAGATTGTTGGGGCCAAATACTCCAAAGTCATGTGCAACATTGCCCCATGGAAAGTTTTCATAACAATCAGTACCCCAGCGTGCCATCCAATTACAGCAACATAATTCTAAATACATTTATTTTGTGGAAGAAAGCAAAGCCACCACCACAGAGTCAGGGTAACCTACAGGCCATTGTTCTTCTGGAAAAAGTCATAACAAATAAAACACATATGGCTGACCAAAACCTGGCAGAGTAAATAGTCACAAAATGCTGCACCTTTCTAAACAGCAATGAATCACTAAATACAASCTAACTTCATACTCATCTATAGGGTTAGGGTAATCCCTAAGACCTGGAGAGGAAACTGAAAATAGAAGACAGGATGGCCCTGAGGGTTTTAGAAACTGCTGAAAAGAACCACAGTATTTCCATACTAGCCTGGAACAAGTGTTAAAAAAAAAAAAAAAAAAAAAAAAAAAAAAAAAAAAAAAAGCCTGAGAATCACTGAATTCTGACAAAAGGGGTGATTTTCTGATAATGCCACCTTTGTCTGAAGAAGACTGGGAGAAGAGGGGATATCAGTCTTTGTGCACTAAGTGGAGAGGTGCACTAGCTGGGCTAGAATATTACACAAAATACTTATTAACTGTATGGATGCCAAGTACAACTACAGTGTCACTGGAAAGGTTAAGAGTTTTCTTACTGGGGAATTCCAGAGGAACTACTATAAATTAAAAAAGAAAGAAAGAAAGAGAGAAAAGGACCACAGCTTACAGGGCAAGCTTTGAAAATTTTGCTGGCAAGATATGTTTTCTATATCACCAGCCCTCAATATCCTCAAGCAAAGGCAGAGCCTGCAAGAAATGTGCAGACAAGATGATCCTTCCTTGGCAGTWATTACAGATCAGTCCCTGTAATGTCAGTTAAATAAAACAGACTTCACAGAAAAGCACTTGCCATTTCAGTGACCAACATTTGAAAAAAAAAAAAATCTATCTATCTGCAGAAGATAGAGGTTGTACAGATTTTATTATATCAATGTCCAGTTGACTATGAGTCTTTGTAACATGTGTGAGATGTGGAGCATTTGCATGGGGAGCAAAGATGAACAGTATCTGCAAAAATCACAGTAAAATGTGTCTCAACAAAATCATGTAAGTATTTATCTTCAGAAAATGCTGAAGTACTGACAGGAGCACCTAGCAACACACATCTAAACAGAATTAGCAACTTTGCCTCAATTGCTTGCAAGGCCCAGAAATATATGAGGTCAAGAAAATCACATGATTTGCCACAGAACTAACCTCCAATAAAGACTGCTAGTGTGAAATRTAAAAATATGTTTAATGCATATCGATTGCAGTAGAAAGTTTTTATCCTGTGCAGTTGCCTGTTCACCTGTGAACAGGTGAACTAGAACTGATACAGGATTTCTTCCCAAGTTTAAAGCAGCCTGAAGTACAGCACTAAGCAGAGTAATGAGCTCATGATAATTCATTTCGCTAAGTCTGAAAACCAGAGATAGACCATTTGATATCAAGCATTGATATTGCTAGCTATTGCACCATTTACATTAGAAATATTCAAAATGTTCCTCAGTCCTGTCCAGACTCCTCAAGAATTAGGAGTCTTTTTCCTAACCACAAGTAAAAGCCTTCAGCTTCGTTCTTGACCTCTAGAAGGCACTGGCACCACAGAGGAAAGAAAGTGCRCGTGTGTGTTTCAGTTTACTACGTTGGGATTAAGGGGATCTGAGTTTAATTTCTACTCCTTCTTATGTAATCAGATGGTTCCTGCATGCCTGTCGAGAAGTCATTTGTCACAGAYCCATACAGGCACTTAGCTGGTGTGTGGCCACAGCAAACCCTTAGTTCCTCACTCTGAGAGCTGAGTCCTGGGTATCCAGTTGTACTTGGGCAAAGGCTAGGCGTATAAGCAGATACTGGCCTCCTCATCAAATTAAAGCAACATCTGCCAAGTGATAGATTCGTAAGGATAGATGCTTTATTTATTCATATGTATCCCCTGCAGCAATGTAGCTGGTTCCCTAACTGTCTTCTTTAAGACAAGGGAGCTGCCACTACTTGCCTTATATTTCTACCCACTAACCACTAAGGATGAATCTTGYTTTACCATTCTCAGAGCTTTAAAGGTACTTTTACTACCTCTCTGCTAGTGACCAGTTGAAAGATAAGCAGGTATTTACTCAGGAAGATGGAATTGTTCTGTAATTTTGCTTATGTAAAGTAGGCAGATTTAGAAAAACCACTCCCTGGAGAGACTGCCATCATACCTGTATTTCTAATTGAGAAAAGGGAATATCTCTGAAAATTCTAATTTCCCTAAGATCAGAATAAACAATTTAAGTGAAAGTTCTACACGAAAACACAAAGGGATAGCAAGTGAACAAAAAAATGAACCGAGTATAAAAAAGATAGTATACTCATGCTTTATTTTTAATGGGCAAAGTAGCAAACACTTTATTGCAGACTTAAGTAAAGAAAGTTTTTCCCAATAATAATAATGCATGGCAAGTCACAGTTACTTGGGCAATTTGCACATGAAGGAATGGAAGAAATATCCAATATTGACCTAAATGTATAGCTATGGCCAGAAAAGTTTTATCTGGCTGTAACTGATTCTCATTTAGCAGTAATAACCTCATCAAACTGAAGTCCAGACAAATGCCCCCTCAGCAAGTTCACCTCAGAAAAGTTAAGCACTTCTGAGGCTCAGTTTCTGTAGCATCTCCAAAAATAACTGAGGAATCAGAACCCAACTGCTGACCTGGTTGGTGGTACAACGGGCAGATGATAGTCCGGCTCTCTTTTCACAGCTCTGAACGCTTTACAGTGCTGACAGCACTAGAGCTTGGTTTTTTTTCAACATACTATCCAGATATGACTCAGAAGACATATGGGGAATAGATATGTGTAGTACAAAGACTCAATTTTTAAAGTCACTTTTCTGTTCAAAACCACACTTAAAAAAAAACACACCAAAAAATGTGCTAAACTGACAAAACCTGACACTAGCACTTGTCTAAATTGTTAGCTGGTCATGTGCCACCTCCTGTAACTTCAGTGGAAGTGGGATGAGGGCTTCATGTATACCTCCATAAAACTTCATTTTGGGGAAGACTTTTAGATGAACAAACTTGACCACTGACCACTGTCTATTTTACACAATCACAAACTGTAAGATAATGGGAGCTGGATATATGACCCAAATATATTGTTTACCACTAAAAAAAATGCAAAGAAGAAAAAAGAAATAGATAGGATTTCAGTGGGTTAGGGAGACCTTTTCATTACAACACTTCTGGAAAGTCATGTGTCCTATAAATAGAAGAATATGCTTTCCACTTGTGAAATACATCTTCGAAGATATGTGCATAATATGGCCACTTACTGGGTGACCTATAATCCATACTAGAAAGCAACAGTAGATGGCCTACTTTTCACAGAAAGTGAGAGCTAGAGAAAACCACACTGTGCCATAGGGAGGGGAAGCACACACACAGTCTTCCTTATTAATTGGCATACACAAAAAAGAGCAAGCAGAAACAAGACTAGTAAAAGAAAGAAGGGAATTCTCCCCGGAAACATATGGGAAGCACAAAACAGAAATCATAAAACTTTAAAGAGCAGGGACACAAACACCATGGTGTCCAGAAAGTGCAACCATTAGTAATGAACATAATGAAAGCACTGAAAGTGTAAATACAAAAGTTAATGGCTTCTTTTATGTGTACGAGCTAGTGCACAGCAGGAGTCTAAGGTATCTAAATAAGAAATGTAAGAAGGAGTCTTCCAAGTATCGTTTTCTATATAACTAACTGGTCTTCACTAAAGGGAGAAGTAAAGGAAAGCACAGAAAATTCCATTTTGACACCTGTCTTCTAAAGCTGTTTTCATTTTCACAATTTATCTTTGTAGTTCCTGCACAACAGAGCTACAAAAACCAAGCATTTTCAGCCAGTCAGTCTTGCAGTAGACCTAGTTTTCGATTCGCCTATGTCATTACTGAAGTAACCCTTTCTTTAAATTAGCTGGGAAGGCCCAAATCCCTAAAGATAAATAAGCATGTAGGCTTTCTTTAGGTGCCTTTATTTAGGATTCATATCTTTAGGAATCTGAAGATAAGGCTTTTCAATACTTTTGATCATCCTTTCTCTTTCCAGCTGAGCCCTCAAACCTCAAGTTTTTGAATGCTGTCAATCAASATTTACAAGGGAGCTCAGGAAATATTTTTGCAGGTCCCCAAGCWTTTACAGCACTGAAAAAACAGTGAATGTAAATGAATGCAGATGTGATGTTACACTCCATTTGAAAAGTTACTGCCAGAAGACACACTGTGAATGTGCTTTCAAACACCCTACACARCCTTTGTTGGACACTAATACTCAGTAATAGCATAGTGACTGTTTCAAAGTTATCTAAGTAATAGCGATCACCTAGTAATTAATTRGTCCACCTTTTTAACTACTTAGACCACCTACTTAATTCCTTAGTCTTATTTGTACCTGGGATCCAGCAAACTTCTTTCAAAACTAGTGAGGTGACACAGGACTAGCTTAATTGAATTAGATGGAAATGTTCAGGGGCACAAAGAAGACTGGAACAAGAACAATGTTATTTGTACACACAACATTACTGAAAACATAATTTGACAAGTGCTTAAACAGCAGAGGGTAACAAGGGTTGCAAGGTATAAAATGGAGGTGATTAATTCTGTCTTGGCCCGAAAAAATGACTTTTCTTGCCAATCTTTTGCCACCTCCTGCTGACTAATACAGAAAAGAGTGACACAGGGCCTGAGGCTGTAAAACAAATACAGTGAGAAATGAAAAGCTTCACCATCTAGCCTACATTAGGCCACCATAGCAGTAGGGTAAGTGTGAAGGAACATACAAAAAGAAGAGAGAGATTGATTCCACTTCACAATATTCAGTTATCCAGTGTTTGCAGAAAGACTGAGAGGGGGAAGATTACAAATAAATAAAACATTGGATGATAGTAAAATGATAGTGAGATATAGGATTTTGTGCATAAAGTATTACATAGCTGTGACAGGATGGGGTTAATAGCAGGTTAACCTATAAAAACAAAACCTCTAAGAGACTACAACAGTTAGGACCACAGAAGGACACGGATCTCCTTTACATATCTTCCAATACAAGAAGAAATTCATTACTGCTATAGACAACAGGTTTGGCAAGGCAAGAGACTGTCTATCCTCTCATTTAAACCAGTGTAAATCAACTAACTCTATTTCTTCCCAATGTAGCAAGAACAAAAAGGGAAAAAGCCCGCTATAAGGGGAGAGTCGGGCATCTCCAGCAGCACGTGAGTGAAAAAATCAGGCAAACTTAAGCAGTTGGCGTGGATGAGACATTGGTACGTTCTACATTGCACAAGCAAGCGACTGCACTTGCACRTGCCTACACTCAAGCTACGCTACCGTGGCTATAGGCTAAACTCTGCTTTCAGCCACAGCAGGGCAAACCAGAGAACCCCAGAGCYGTCGACGGAATGACTTTGCCTTTGCAAGAGCAAAAAAAATGGAGGGGAAATAAAGTAGGCTGAATTCTCTGTTGTCCCCGCACAAGGGTGCACCTCTGTCAGAGGACACGCGTGCAAGGAGCTCCAGAACAAAAGCGCCCCGGCTTGCCGGCCGGGCACACACGGTAGTAACCGCACCCTCTGGGTAAACCGGGTACATACAGCAAACCACTTCTTTTGTGCAGAGGGGCTACTTTATCATTTTGAAAGGCATGTTGCTATTTCTTGACATATTAGCATGCTTAAATGAATCACTTAAGAAAATAAACTTACTTGCCTGTGTTGCATTTATTTGTCCTATTCTCTATTATTATTCAGATCTGACTAATATTTTTATCGCATCATGTTTTAAACAAATAAATAAATAATTACCACAGTTGCCTTTGAAATACCAGCTGCTAGCAATAAAATAAAGGCAAGAAAACATATAGTATCCTGCATGATGGGAGTGGATGAAAGAGCTCTACAGGCAACAAATGCTTCTTAGTGTTAGTCCTGTGCTTTAAAAAGAAAAAAGAAAGTCATTCTATGTGATGATGKAGGTTTTTAAGTAGAAGTGGATTAGTTTTTCACAGGGGGCACTGAGCTTTCAGCACCATCAGTCCACTGTGTCTGGGCAGTCCACTAGATGTGCAGCACCGCTGAGGTCTAAGGAACTGGTGTCATTTGCCCCAAGCCCGATTTTGTGCCTTCTAAATGGTGCCATTTAAGAACAAATGAAATAAACAGCTTTCATACAACATATGTTCAGTTCCTACAGTACTCTATTTTTGCAGTTGGAAGGCCTCAGGCATTGCTCTCCTTCCAAGCCACGCACACACAAAGAGGGTTTACCACAAGAAAAGAACCTCTGCATGGAAGTGGAAGGTTTACCTCTGCTCCTTCACTCAGGGTCCCAATTTCATCCAGTTACGCCCCTTCCCTACGGTCTAACATTACACAGCTGTAACCTGCTGTCCTCCCCCAGCAGCCGCACAAAGCATTTGGTCCCTGCCGAGTTTCCCTTACCTTTGCAGCTAACAGGATCATCTAAGGCTTTGCCATCAGGAAAATCTACATTTTATACTAGGAAAGGAAATAGTTATCTCATTCTGTGGTTTATCCTTTTCATATAAAATTTCAGTTGATTCAGTCTAACCTTATCACTGGATTCTTATTACTACCTGACCTGAGCTAAAGTTAACTGTACTTAAAAAAAAAAAAAAAAAAAAAAAACACTCAACAGGTAAGCCTGAATCATTGCTGTCTCTTTCTACTTTTATACCAGAATGTGTTGCAGATTTGCAGTGCTCTGGTATAATAACAAGATAACGCAGTGGTATTGCGGGCTCCTAAATCTGCACGTACTGAAATCAGGAATGCCTGTCAAAAGAGGTGAGAAGCTTAAAATCTAGGCTCCACAGCTGGAGCAGCAGAGGCAGCAGAGCTCCTCTTCCCCTTTTTGAACACATGGATGCGCTGCAAAGCTCGACTGGGAGCGGCAGCTAGTCCTGCAGGAGAGATCGTGATCGTGGCCAATGCAGTTACTATCTTCAGCCAGGAAGCGCTCTGCTTAGCTTGGCAGAGGGAATCTTGTTTCCAGCTCCTGAGACAGCTTCCTCTCTGGAAAGGGCTCATGGCCCTCTCTCTGGGTTTCCAGCCTGGTTGCAAGCACAACCTCCACGATGGTGCGGAGGCAACCGAACCTCCGCTGGCCCACAGTTCGCCGCCCGTTTTGGCCCAAACGACTCCCATGGCAGGTCCGCGTTCGGCAGGGCGGCTGGTGGCCGTTCACCCCCACCCCGTGCTCCTTCGCAGAGTCCCCCGCGCGCATGCAGAGCTGCGTGGGGACGCCCCGAGCCGTCTCTGCAGCAGGTACCCATCAGGAAGTCAGGGGCCAGCCACCGCGCTTGCACTCCCAACACGTTTTATTGCAACAACAACATGCGTGCAGATCCTTGGGCATAACCTRTAACTACGGGTAAGGGAAGCTGGCTAAACGCGTGTCTCTAAGTGACTTGATCTGTGATACGGCCAGAGTTAAACCCCAGTCTCCTGCGTCCCGCCCCAGAGACTTTAATCGTTCCTCTTATCTTCCTTCAAGAAAAACTATGTTAGGAAGTCTACATTAAAGGAAAACGTACATTTGCATTTTGCTTCGCATGTGTTAAGAACATTTTTTGAAAACATTTCTGGCCAAAATATCAAAAAACATCTGATTTTCAATGATAAAGATACCACAACTGCATTTGAAACTTTGCAGTACCGAGTCTAAAAGTGAAACTAAAAAAGTGAAAGTTGCTTACTGATTTTCCTTGTACAGGCTGAAAGTAAACAAAAAGCGCATATATTAACAAGTATTTATAAAAATGCTTCTGGTATTCTAAGAGGCCATCAGACCAGAGGGAAAGACAGGTGGCCGTTTATAATGTATGTGATTATATATAGAAAAAAAATGTGTAAGAGCATACATGTTGTAAGACACTAATAGGACCATATTCCTTTAAGATTCTGTTACAAACTCAGAAAAAGTAGGAGCAATGCATACATCAAGATTACTGCTGGGATTTTCCAAAATCTGAAAAGAAGGTATACAACTACCTCCTTTCCATTTGGAAGATCCCAGAGTAAGGGCTTGCTATTACTCTTCTCCCAGATAAATTTCCTTTACAATCCATTTGGTTATGCCTGGCTGAGGTTGACAGTACACAGCCCAAATCATGCGGCTAAACAGTGGATCACAACAGGAAAATATTAAGGATGAACACAACACATCCTGGGTTTGATGTTTTAATCAGGATTTTTGAAATTCTCTAAACATGCCTTTAACTCCATTTTGAGGTTTATGTTTGCAGCGGAGGTGGAGGAAATCAAGTAATTCATTGTGTATTTACCATTTATATAATTACTTTTACGAAATTGCTTATATAATTTGTGTACCAGAACATGTAGTTATACTGTTTACAGTTACTCTATCAGTTAATGCAATTGCTATAAATAAGCTCAGAGACATCACTAATGAACTTGGAAGGGTAATAGAAGAAGAGGTCTGCTACTGCACATCCAGGGTATATCATCTGTAAATTGAAATGTAGAAGCATGATTTCTTTCTCTTTAGGGCTTTGACAGGGATATATTAAAAAGAACCCTCACACCACATACTGCCTCAAGGTATACATGCTCAGAAAAGAAAAAAAAATGGTAGAGCCATGACTCATTTTAGCTAAATTTTAAGCATTAAGAATGAAGCAACACCAGCAGTGTGCATACACATGCCTTGCTGATTTTAGTAGCTTTTATGTATGCAGACTAGGGGAAAACTGGTTTTTACATCGGGGAGAAGGTTTTATTTCCCYCTTTATTTTCAACTCAGTAAAAACATGCTTTATTTGTGATTTCATGTATTTTTATAAACCAAATGTCTTTTTTTCATATTCTGTGAAGAAAAAAGTATTTTTTCAGAGTCACTGGAGAAGAAATATAGTCTTACATGAAACCTTCAGAAGAAAATTGTGCATATTAAGAGTTCTCTTGAGAGCAATAATAGACATTCTTTGCATTTATTTCAGCAAATTTACATCCAAATTGGGAAGATGGCGGATTTGTCTCAGTTAACATTGAAATATTTGCAAAAATCAACAAGGGAAAATGTTTCACACAGAAGCAGGAAGAGATACAACCTTTCACACTTTAGATCGTGCCTCTATGGGAAATGGTAGGCAACATGACCATACCACTTCACTGAATTGTACATTTTCAGTCACAGAGAGTAACAAGAGATATTCTCGGTAAGTAAAAGGTACTTGGAACAGCAGATCTGATGATTCCTTTCACACCCTTACAGCTGTATTGACTATAGGCCTGGCTTCAGGCCTATTTACATAAGCCATACTCACCAGCCAAGTGGCTCTCAGAAGTCACTCTTGATTTAAGGAGCTTTCTACAAAGAATTCAACATTAGATCCATGCAGAGCTGTAGAAGTATCATTCCCATCATCAGCAATGAAAGCAATATTTTCCAAACAAAACTCTGCTCTGGTGGATTTTTATTATTTTGATATTGCATGATTAACGTTCTTTTCCAAATGAAGGGAACATAGCATCCGCAACATCCAGCAAGCGTGCCTAGGTACAGTATGGACACCCAGATGTGTTTTGTTAGGAGCCAACATAATTTTTGTATATTCTCTCTGGCCTGCTGACTTGCTTTGCTCCCCAAAGATGCCTCTATTAGAAAAAAACCCTCCAAAATCCAAGGGATCTGCGTGGCGTTGCTCTCTGCTGATGCCAGTGTACACCTCACGGGGTGGCCTGGGTTTATCCCTATCTTTGGTTTCCCAGTTCTCCCCAGTCACTACCACCACCACTCCCCCGCTAGCACAGCGTTCTTGCGCTCTTGCCAAGGACAAGGGACCCTCTCGGCTCCTGCCGCGCTGCACCTGCACCCCCCCCCCCCGACGCACAGACCCATTTCACAGGTGGGCAAACGGGTGCTGCCCGGCACACCCCCCCCCGGCTAATTTGGGGTGATGAGAAGGACAGAGAGGGAGGAGAGCGGCGGCGGGGCAGGCTGCGCGCCCGCACGGCGGCAGCGCGTTAGGAGACGCGCGAGGGCGCGGAGGGCGCCGCGCCCCGCGCCCGCCCCGTCGCGGAGCCTGCGCGGGTCCCTCGGGGCGGCCCCGGCGGCGGGAGGCTCTGCCGCGGCGCGGCGCATTGATGAGCCGGGAGCCTTTGAGGAACCGCTGCAAAGCGCCGGGTTTTTCAAACTGCAGCCGAGCCTGGGAGCTTTGCATGTTTCGCCATTTTTCACGTCCTGACTCATTTCTGTATCAAAAAACGTGCTCTCTGGAGCTCATCCGACACCCACCGTCTCTCCCGAGGCGGCGGCGGCAGGCAGCATCCACGTCCTGGCAGCAGCCCGGGGAACTATAGTAAAAATCCCCCGCGGGACGGCAGCGCGCACTCACCCCGCCCGGGGCCAGCGAGCCTCCCCCCGCCCCCTCCCTCGTTTTATTTCATCTTCTGTCGGGGGTCGCTGACCCTCCCGGCCGGCTGCCGTCCCCGCAGCCAGCGCAGCCCGCCCCATAGCAGGTGCACGGGGCGCCAGGGTCGCCCCCCGGGCTGCGGGAGGCACTGGCCAGCCCAGGGCGCGCACCCCTCTCCCGCCCCACGGCCGCGGGAGGGGGGGCGGTTGCACAGCGGCGCTGCCCCCCTCAGCCCTCCACCCCCGTCCGTCGGGACGCCCCTCCGTCGTCTGAGGCTCTGTGTGTGCCGGGGCTGGGGGGGCAGTTGAGCTCGACGGGCGACACCCCCCCCCCCCCACCTCCGACGGCTTCATCACTTAAACCCTTCACACCTCCGCGGGGGGTGCGGGGGAGAGGGGGGCGACCCTGGCCGCGCCGTCGAGGGGCTGCGGCGCAGCAGGCGCTGCCGGGCGGGTGGGGGCCGCGGCGCCGCGGGCCGCGCCGGGCGCGGGCGGGCGCGCTTCTCCGCGCCGCTCCGCGCCTGCCCGCGCCCCGCCGCCGCGGCACGGGGCCGCCGCGCGGCGCCAGGCGCCTGCGCACTGCAGGGGCGCCAGATTTGGCGGGAGGGGGAGTGTCCAAAAGCTCTTTGTTTGATGGCACTCTGTTTACAGAGTTTACTCTTTAATCTCAACCTGTTTCCTCCTCCTCCTCCTGCTGCTCCTCAAAACTTCAGTGCGCGGCGGCGGAGCGCCTCGGCGCAGCCCGGAGCAGGGCGCGGCGGCCGGCGCGGCGGCCCCCGACCTGCCTCCCTGCCTCCTCCCCCAGCGGCCGGTGCGAGGATGGCCCGGAGACCCCGGCACAGGTAACGCCGGGGGTCGCGGGCGGACGGGCGGGCGGCCGCCCCGCCGGGCGGCGGCTCTCTGCGCGCAGGGGGCTTCGTCGGTGCCTCGCCGCGCCCGCCCGACGGGCGAGGGGCCGAGGGAAGGAGCAGCAGAGGGGCTCGCCCGAGGCGCAGCCCCGCCGCTGCCCCTCACCTGGGCCACTCCGCCCCCCGTCCCGACAGCCGACACGGAGCGATGCCCCCCCGCGCCGCTCCGCGGAGGGCTGGCAGCTCCGCGGCTCCTCCCGCGCAGCCCCCGCGGGGCCCTGCGTGCGCCGCGGAGCGGGGGCCGCGCCGCGCTGCCTCCCCCCCCCGGGGCTCTCTGTCCGCCTGGACGTGGGCGCTGGGCAGCTGTAAGTCAGGAAAATGTCGGTCTGGCGCGGCGGCGGCAGGTAGCGCGTTCCCGGCTCATTCATTCATTGCCGGCGGGGGTGGGATGTCAGGTGAGGGGCGGCGGGCAGGGAGCGCGCCTGGCTTTGGGGATGCATTTCTTCTTTCTTCTC
>NW_028185928.1:1713022-1791562 GCF_003343005.1 Rhea americana
CAATCACGGTAGCAGCAGCGAGTCATTTCCTCTCCGACGTCCTTCGTTTTTTCTTTCTTTTTTTCCTTTTTTCTTTTGGCCCCCGTATCGTTGCACAAGCCGGTTGCCCTGACGAGAAGCGCCGCGTTGCCGCGGCCGGGGAGCGCTCAGACGGCGCAGGGAGCCGCGGCGAGGGGCACTGCAGCCCTTTGGGTCTTGGGTCGCTCAGGCGCAAGGCTGTCTGGTGCCGCTCCCGGGCGAGATTTCGGGGCTGGGGACAGTGGTGGAAAATAAAGTTTTAGAGCAGTGCGGAGGGGGGCTGGTTTCGTAAAGAAGCTGCCGAGTGTCCTAAAATCCCGAGGCCCTTTTCTCCTGCTGGAGAGCACAGGTAATACACTGGGATTTACTCAGTTCTGCGGTGCAACAAGGCCTTGGTTACTTAAATAAATCATTTACATTACTGGCATCGCATTTAAATCATTTTAACCTGTTCATGGCTAATGTTCTCGTCCTGTTTCGGAACTGCATTTCTTTGATATGCCTGTAATGTTACACGGCATAGGAGGCGTCACTCCGTTGGATGCGTACCTGGTGCTTTTACTATCAGCGAAACTAGTTTTCAAAATGATACTTGGAAGCTGAGCCACAAAACTTCCTATGGCATAAAGGCAGTCACCCAGCTGTCCCGGTKTGTCACTTAGAAAAGTGCCTCTGCTTTGAACAGCAGCAGGGGGATGGAGCTGAGCCCATCCCAACAGGAGACTGGGAGCTTTGCTCAAGCGATTAGCTTCACTGAAGTCTGGGGGACCACAGCTGCCAAAAAGGAGCGCCTGTCTGGCATGTTACTTTGGGTCTTCAGCCACTGCTTATGCCAGTAGGTTGCAAGGGGCCAGGAGCCAGGAGTGACATGTGGGGCCAGGCAAGATCTAGGACTGAGGCGTCGTGGTGGTGAATTGAGGATGGAGGTGATGGGACTGTTCGATGAGTCCGGGGACCACCTGGCAGTGGCTCAGGGAAGGCCTCACACATCACTGCAGGTTCTGAAAAACTTCTTACCTGTAGCATATTTTTCATGGTGCATGCCACAGACCAGAAAACAGGGTTGAAGGTTTACGGTGTGATTAGCCTGGTATACTTTAAAAGAATATACATTTAACTGCTTGCATTTTGGAGGTGTTTGCATCTTGGCAAACAGTCTGTATGCTTCAGTTAAAAAGTGATCCCCTGAAAACAGATTGACAGGAAAAACTGTGCCTAGTAATTCACTTGTATATGGTGAGGCTGGTTGTTTTATTACGAAAAAAACCATTTTCATTTGAATATTTTACTCATACTTTAACACCTTCAAATATAGCACAGTTATTTGTCTCACACTGTGACATTGTCTCTTCTAATGCTGTGGTTATTATCTCTTAGCTAAAGTTTCAAAACTTCTGTTTATATCTTAAAGTTGGAAATAAAATGTTACACACCAGCAAGACAGCTCCTATTGCAGAATATGCAGTTTTAATTTTCGTTAACTGGATAGAGCAAGTGCTGCCTGTGAAAAACAATAATAGATCTCTTTCTGCCCATAGATAGCCTCTGGGGAAATCCCTTAGTCATGTATTAAGTGAGTAGCAGAGTATTTCAAAACCAGTATGAGGTATTCAGAAATGGAGTAGAGGTAAATAAAGAGGCAATAAAGTCATGAGTTAGGAAAATGTGTTGTGTAAAATGATTCAATCATTTCTTTGTTAGTTGCAGGTTATTAAACATACTTGTCCTCAACTTGTCCCTGTCTGTCTAGACCTCTGAATGGCAGGCACATTTCGTATTAAAGTTTACTGCATGCTAATGCTACCACTTATTGGTTTTAGCTCAGTAAATTATAGAAACTTCTGCCTTTACATATTGGGATCATAAACATATTCTCTAACAAGGCTGTCATGGCTTAGCTTTTTGTATTTATCCAGTCTGTCTTGTTTGGGAGCTGTATAGCTATTTGTTCTATTAAATGTACAAAACCAGTAGTCTTCAAAATGTGTGGCACAAGTTAAAGATTTTGAGTATGCACTCGTGTAATGGACACAGCCTCTTGTTCTCTTCATTGTCCCAAACACTGTATTTTAATTTGAAACCTTCATTGGTTGAAAGTTTGCCAAATGTGTAATTCGCCACTGATCTAACAGTATGAGCAGGTCTAAACATGCACAGCAGTAAGAAGGTTGCCAGCCCTATGCTTGTATCTGTGGATACCAAAAACAGCAGAACCAGTTCAGAATACTAGAACAACAGAATGCAGAACAAAATCTTGTTGTGCAAGTTTTATAACTTTTATCTGTATAATCTTTGTGAAGATTGTAGTGGKTTTTGTGTGCTTTGTAGTTAAGTAGCTCAAGTCCTCATGTTCGGCTCTGAGTCTCATTGTGTTTCCTTCTGCAGTATATATAGTAGTGATGATGATGATGAAGATGTTGAGATGTACGATCACGATTATGATGGTCTGCTTCCGAAAGCTGGAAAACGTCATTTAGGAAAAACGAGGTGGACCCGTGAAGAGGTAAATATGAGTTCAATCGTCTCTTCTAATGCATGTGAAAAGACAGAGCATGGATTAAATTCTTTCCTACCCAATGACTTCAGTGACAATCCCACTATATGAATGAGGACAGTGTTTTTGACCTGTTAGCTACATTCAGTGTTTCTGTTTAACTTTGAGGAGCATTGTTTTCCTTTAAATGAAATGCATAACAGCAGTTTTTATATCCGCCAAGGTCTACATTACAGATACTAGAGTCCCTCTTGTGATCTGAGTTGGAGAAGCAGATTAAGAGTCACCGGCAGCAGTGTTTGGTTGTCGTTGCTGCCTCTTTTTGTTTGAAAATGGTTGCTACGTGAGAACTGACGTGTATTTGGTGTCCCACAGCAGCAAAAAACTGTGGCAGAAACTGCTGCAGCCCTTTTGTGCCATTCGAAATTGGCGCGTGAATTGCAGCATTATGATTCTGAATGGAAATAAATTAAAAGCTGGAAGAAAGAAATCTAACAGTACCAAAATTGAGCATTCAAGATACATTTCACTTTTGAAGGTCAGAATACAGTTTAGTCACAGTACCCTTGTGTTGACTTTCCAGATAAATTCTGGTATCAAGTCTTCTGCCAGGTGGATATCCTGTGGCCATTTAATTGCTTTAAGTTTATTGTGAAGTATATTAATACAATTATTAAATTATGTTTTGACTTTCTCCTCTCTACCAACTTCTATTGATATATAAACAGTGGCAGGTCACCTCTTGTAAGAGT
Source organism: Rhea americana (assembly GCF_003343005.1). Lineage (NCBI taxonomy): Eukaryota > Metazoa > Chordata > Aves > Rheiformes > Rheidae > Rhea > Rhea americana. Next base: position 1,716,287 of record NW_028185928.1, read on the forward strand.
TTGGTTTAAAAAAAAAATCATAGGCTGCTTTTACAGGGATGGATCTGTTCTGATATGGTCTGGGAGGAAGGGCTGGGTGTGCAGCCCAGTGGCCACTTTCCTGTCGTATGGACTGGGAGCGTACTGGGAGGCACTGAGCAGGGAAGGGGAGGGGTGCTGCACTTCTCTTATCTGCTGGGGCAGTTCCCTCTTGTGTTATGTGCTCTCTCAGTCCTTCCCAGTATGTACAGTTGGTTGCTTTTGCCTTTAGGGTCTATATTGCTGGCCTTATTATAAACAGTAGTGCAAATTTCTTGCTGTGGTGAGTATGCAGAACTCCCTCATAGTGATCAGTAGCAAAAAGGGGCCATTCGTGCGTTCATGACACTCTGATAGAGATGAGCAAATTATTGGGACTTCCGTTACTTGTAAGACATTTGAAGTTCAAAACTGTGATTTTTAGAGGTCTCAAGACAGCTGGGTGCCTGAGTGTTACTGAATTTCACTGTTAGTCACGTGCCTGGCATCTAAACATCCATGCACTCCTACAAATTCAATCCAAGAACAACACTTAGGTTGCTTTGAGCCGTAAAATGGGAATATGTAAGTTGAATCACACAATATATAAGTTGAGGCACAGAAAAAGTCATCCTACAGCACAGCTGAAGAACCTGCCAAGATCCATAGAAGAAGAAAAAAATCTCCTGATTTAGGTAATTAAAAACAAAAGAAGAATACAGACCCCCCCCCTTTAATCTCAGGACATGATCCCACAAAGAAACAAATGCATGAAAAGCAGGTAGAACAAATGTAGGGTGGGGGTCCATTTCATTTGCATTAGAAGAGATTGCAATATCAGTTATGTTTGTTTTTCTTAATGATTCAGGATGAGAAACTGAAGAAGCTTGTGGAACAGAACGGCACAGAAGACTGGAAAGTCATTGCCAATTTCCTTCCTGTAGGTGGATATTGGTTTCTGTTTCCAGTTCTAGTGACAATTCTTTATCAGGGGGTTCCAAGTAAAGGAAAGGGGAGTGGTTGTTTCATAGTTAAATTTTCGCAGAAGATATAAAACCTCCACAGATGGAGAACTCAGCAATTTAGTTAGAATATTGCAGAAGCTCTTACCTTCATTTTCCTTTCACTTCTCAGAAAGGGTTGGAATACACCAAGCAAACAGAAATGGGGGGCTTAGGGGTGTTGCATAGTAGATGTAGTACCGAAACAAAATGTCTYAGCACAGAGATAAAATAGCTTTGATGAACTGCAAATGCAGTACATAAAATAATTTTTTKAGCTCTTCAGCTGTTGTAGAAATACTGCATGTAAAAGCTCTTTTTAAGAATGACAGCTATTATGCCGGGTGGTGAAGGTTCAGTTTATGTAGTTTTGGTGATACAGTCATATCTGCAGAAATGATAGAAATATTATCTAGTTCAATGAGCAACTTGATAGTTGAGCATCTCCTTTTCAGACCTACTGTATCACTATCATATAATTTAATGACAGTAGTTGGCAGTGAAATTCAGGGAAGCARGCGTACCTAGATAAGAGCAGTATCACCAGATCTTCTTTTTAAAGAATGATTTAGTTTGCATATCTTACCTTTCATTAGAATCGGACAGATGTTCAGTGCCAGCACCGATGGCAGAAGGTATTAAACCCAGAACTTATCAAAGGTCCGTGGACAAAAGAGGAGGATCAAAGGGTAAGCAGTTTTCCATTCCATCTGATTAATACCTTAATAGTGGATTTAATGTATTGGGTCAAAACCACTAGACGTTTCAGTGGTGTTGACACTATATAGCCTGAGGCAGGGCTGATCCTATAATAAATATCAACACTAAGTATTTATACAGTGCTTTCTAAGTGCTCTACACAAATTAATTAATGTTGATTTATAACACTGGGATGTAGAAATGCAGTCTGGAAATGTCTTTACTGTTACCAGAATTTTCCTTTTGGGTAAAAATATAAAGGGGAAATGGGAAGCCTTAACTGTGTATTAGCTTTACCATGGAGATTTTGAGAAATGTCATTGAAAATATTGCTCCACCACCAAAAAATTGCATTGATTCATTATGCATCATTAAATACAGGCAGTTTTTATGTCCTTCTTTGAAGGTAATAGAACTCGTGCAGAAATACGGTCCAAAGCGCTGGTCTGTCATTGCTAAGCATTTGAAGGGAAGGATTGGAAAACAGTGCAGGGAGAGGTGGCACAACCATTTGAATCCAGAAGTGAAGAAAACCTCCTGGACAGAAGAGGAAGATAGAATTATTTACCAGGCACACAAGAGACTGGGAAACAGATGGGCAGAAATTGCAAAGTTGCTGCCTGGACGGTAATGACATATACCTTTAGCTCTTAAATAGGAAAGAAAGAAAAAGCTGCAGGCCTGAGCAGTCTGTTTCAGTTGCCTGGGGCTGCACAATATAAATCAAAAATTTTGGACTCAAATCCTGGAAAGCCAATGACATCAGTGTGCATTTTTCCCAGTGGGGAACTGTACTGTTTGGTCAGTACCTGGAACAATATGCTGTTTGTACATGCTTTTAATGTTTGCCGTAGTTAAAAATCAATAACTAGAGCAAGATCGTAACATTTTCCTAAATATGTATGTAATCTTATTTATGCTTGAAATAACAGACAAATTCATTGAACAGTGAAGGATCAGGCTCTGCAAGTGGAACATAATTTGCATTCAGTTAAGGGTATGGGTATACCTTCAATGTGAAATCCAGTCTGTTTGTTCAGAATGATTTAACAGAAGGTTGCCTCAGCATTTGTCATTGCTTCTGAGTCAGTCAGACAATTTTGACCTGTTAAAAATCCATATATAAAATAGAGGAAGTGGACTTCCTCAAACTCCAGTCCTGGAAACATTTGTCTCATTCAGAATTTAAGCACAACTTGCATGTATATTCAGAGATTCAGTGTCTTACTCAGTCTGCAGTARAAGTAACTCAACATAAAGTGCAGTCAAGCACACAATGTAAACAAAGATTTTCCCTTCTCATTTTATGCTTATTATTTAGTGAAACATCTTCAAGATCCAAATACAATGCCTGAGATTGCAATATGCTTTTCACTGGGCATTCCATACATTTCTTTYGCCTTCTAGAAGAAAACAAGAAATGGATCTGCCACTTGGCAAGCTTTTCTGTAGCTTGCACACATCACAGATACTTCTTTCAACAATATTGTTTGATGGTGAGGTTTTTCAAATAGAAGAGTTGTTTCTAARTGTGTCCTAGAATCTCCTGAACTCAATAAGAAGTTTTTATAARCTTTTTTTCTTTTTCTGACTCATATATKTGAGAATTTGAATCTCAGTTTTTCTGCAGCTGAGAAAAATCGTAACAGTTTTGYTTACTGAATGTGTGTGGATAGCATGATGCTGTCATTGTCTAGGTGGCCTACTGGAAAGTTGTTTGGAAGTTAGTCTTTTCACAGCTGTTTTCTGAAGTCTGTCCTTCCCGCAAGGAGATACAATAAAGTTCCACTGAAATATTCAGAATTACAAATGCGATGTAGACAGTCCTTAGGGTAGCCTCAAAGAGGGACTTAGCTGCCACTGTCACCTCATCTCATGGGAATGAGATGAAGCTGAAATGGGAATGAGATGAAGCTGAAGTTCTTAATTTCTTACAATCTGAACACTTAGAATAAGGAGGTTGCTCCAAAAAGTATTTGAAAACAGTAGCCACCTATCTTTCCCCTACCATTTATAGTGAACGTCTTTCTTGAGAAGTGGAGAGTAGCACTTTCAAAGGTAGGGGCAGAAGGTCAGAGAAAAGCACTAGGTTTTGAACAGAGTCGCAGCAGTTCCCTGTTGCTTGATTTCAGCCTGAACTTAAAATTCTCTTTTGTAAAACTCTTCAAATGTGTGTATTCCCGTTGCAGAACTGATAATGCCATCAAGAACCACTGGAATTCTACCATGCGCCGCAAGGTTGAGCAGGAGGGGTATCTGCAGGAGTCCTCCAAAGGCAACCTGTCCTCAGCAGCCGCCGGCTTTCAGAAGAGCAGTCACTTGATGGGCTTTGCTCACAGTGCGCCTTCTGCCCAGCTCCCAGTGGCCGGCCAGCCCCCCCTGAGCAATGACTATCCCTACTACCACATCTCTGAGCCACAAAACGTAAGCTCCTGGAAATGCTTCTTACCGTTTGGCTTTGGGGAATAGGTGGGTGTAATTTGGCCGCGTGCGATCTGAGACAGGAGGGATCTTTCTGCCAGCCTTGGTGGATGGGGCGAAAAAGTTAGTAAATCCTCTGGGTCGCTCTTCAGCAGGGCTCGTGTGTCTTCAAGGTCAAGCAAGGTCTTCTTCGACTAAAGCAGGGATGAACATATGTACATTTCAGATTGGTTGCTGGCACTGAAGGGATGAAATGGGATGCAGCATTTTTAATATCTTATAAGGGAGAACAGCAAGTCAGCAATGAAAATGGATTGAGTACCATTTTTTTATAGCGGTGAATTTTACCCCTTTCAAAAATCAGTTGAATCTTGGTAGTCCTGTCTTCTGTGTCTAAATCTCCCTTTTTGCTTTAGTAATATTCTGTTTGTGGGTTGCCTGTCAGAACCAAGTAAACTAGTATTGTTTTGAATCTAATTCCTTTTCTATTAATGATTAATAATGAAACAGACTGCTGCTTTAAACAGCTATATTACAGAGTTTTAGATTATAATAAAATGCATCTTTTATATTTTCACTTCAATGTAGAAAATTATACAAATGCATCTATAAATTATTTATCTTTTCTCATTCAGGAAGGATAGAGTCTTTATATATGAATTTTCTGTCTTCCTTTTTATTGCTCGCTGTAACACTCCTAAGAGCTGTTCAGTTTTCTCTTAAACCTTTTTGTTTTCTTGCTGTTGCATCTCTGTAGACTATAAATGTTAGGGACATAAACCCAAATTTATCTTTAACCCAAATTCGCAAGACAGTCCGGTTAATGTGATAGAAATAATAACTTTTAGTATCTTTTGCTTTTTGGCCTAGGTCCCTGGTCAGATCCCATATCCAGTAGCACTGCATGTAAATATTCTCAATGTTCCTCAGCCAGCTGCTGCAGCTATTCAGGTAGATAACTTGAACCTCATTTCAAGATCCAATTTGTTAAATGTTTGATATATAAGTCAATATGCGGACATCTTTCATTAAGGATTTTAATGTAATAAGTGTGAAGAGAGAAAATGGGGAAGGTGGGGGAGTGCCAACATGGCTAATAATTGCTGCTTCTGAAGTGAATTTAAGATGCAGTAGTTGACATCTGGTGTGCTAGCTTTCACTTTCTCCATTTCAAATATCTATACTGAAATTCATCAAGGACTTTGGCAGTGGAAAACACAATTGACATTTGGTTCATCTTTGAGGCTAATTTGGCTATTAAAACCACAGGACGGCAAGCCATACGCATTTTAGTTGCTACATCCTATCAGACCTTTATCTTTTCTTTTCCCTTAACTCTTAATTTCAGAGACACTATAATGATGAAGACCCTGAGAAAGAAAAACGAATAAAGGAATTAGAGTTGCTACTAATGTCGACTGAGAATGAACTGAAAGGGCAGCAGGCATTACCAGTAAGACTGTCACTGTGTGCTTGGATGGAGGGATAGCAGCATTACCCCAGTGCTTGTCTTGCTAACTTTTTACTCCCCCTTTGCCTTTGATACTAATCAAGGCTCTATATTTCTGTTTTACAAGGATGAAACATAGCACATACATAGTCTCATTTGCCTTCTGAGTTTTTTTTTTTTTTTTTTAAAAAAATGCAGTTATTTTACTTTTGAAAAGTGGGAGCAGGGCTGGGCTCTGTTATGTTATGGCATATTGGAAACACAATGATGGTACTAAAATGAATAATCCCACAGATCTTAAATCAGTAGGATCTGCATTTCTGAAAGTGTGCAATGGTTCATATGATGAAAATGTAGTGCCTATACATCCAATTTTTCTTCTCTGTTGTATTCTTTTCTTCAGCTGTGTATTATACCTTTGTAAGCTTCAGACTTGGTGCATGTTTGACAGTTTGTTTTACTTCTCTGAATAATGTTAGATTCTTCGTAACTGCATGTGTGAAACGAATGCTGGCTATTACTGCATTCTTACACTTCATTGTATATGCCATTGGATTTTAAAATGTGAAAACCCTGACGTAATTACTTACCACCATCACCAAAGCCAAGAATGCCCAGATCATCTTAGAAGATAGGTGATAGCCAGCAGATTCTTTTTTTGGGTAATATTTAAATTAATAGTAAAACAACTGCATGCATGATACGTTAGTTTGGCCACTTTTTAACTTTAGTTAATGTTTTGCAATTTCTTCTGTTGCATGATCACACTGGAAAGAAACTTCTGTTAATTTGTTCTTCTGCTTTCCTAACCATGTTGATTTGACAGCCTCTTCATTGCATTGGTGTAAGCTGTAGCATTAGACAGGGACAGAAGAAGAAAAGGAGATAAGCAAACAAAAGCAACTCTAACTCTTAAACTCTAGCCTACTACAGTGCTGAGCGCTCAATAGGGAACTCCTGCCGTTTCTTGCTTCTCACAGAAAATTACTTACAGTCACTTTTTGAGCTTTTTGGAATAGCACAGTATGATTTACTTAATATGTAAGTTGTGATATATGCTCATAATCCTGGAAATCAATACTGAGGTAACTTTGGGGATAATAAATACAATGCTGCTATTACTTAAAAGGAGATCTTGYGCTGATGAAAGGAAACATCTTGACAATTGTTTCATAGGCATAAGTTTTTAGATGATGATGCAACTGCTTTTATCTTTCCTCCAGAGGCATCTGACACCTTGTGCAATTTCATTGCTAAGTTCCTTCTGCCTTTCCCCCCCACCCTTTTCTTTCTCTCTCTCTCTCTTTTTTTTTTTTCTTCTTCTTCCTTTAGACACAGAACCACACATCAAACTACCCCGGCTGGCACAGCACCGCAATCGCTGACAATGCCAGGACGAGTGGTGACAGTGCACCTGTTTCCTGTTTGGGGGAACATCACCACTGTACTCCCTCTCCGCCGATGGATCATGGTTGCTTACCTGAGGAAAGTGCATCCCCTGCAAGGTGCATGATTGTCCACCAGAGCAACATCCTGGACAATGTTAAGAATCTCTTAGAATTTGCAGAAACACTCCAGTTAATAGACTCCGTAAGTAGAACCGTTGCCTCAGGTGAATTTGCGTGTGGTCAAGGACTAAGGGGAAAAGAGCTGGGAGCGTCCTAAATCTGTTTCTTTTTTCTGAGTAGCTTCTAATTGCTACGAGAGCTGAAGCTTGCCTTCTGAAATAACAACACATGGTTGTTCGTAAATGAAGCCCTCGAGTGTGGATGCGTATGCTCTTTGTGGGTTTCTCCCTTTCCTGCTGCATTTCGGTATGGGAGTGTGATTTTTGCATGCTACAAAATAGGAGTTTGAAACAGTCTCTTACTACATTAAATCTCCTTAAAATAAAATCAGAGACACCAACAAACATTTTAAACAATTAAATGATACTTGTTTGTATCAGAAGTGACACATGCTATGGCTCCATGTGAGGCTGTTCATATATCGGTGTTGTTTTCTAAAGGTTTTTCTTGTGACATCAATAGCTGCTTCTCAAAGTTTAAGGACTTTGCCTGGCGTATCTAAAGAACTGGAAACGCTGTATTTACATACCACATAGCTGACTGGCATTGACATTGGCCTTTTTTCATTATGGTCTCTGAGACAGTAGAGGTAACAGAAGTAGTGCGTTGAAATGCATTTGTTGGTGGCACCTTACTTGAGCAGCGACGGCGYGTGCCTCGTGCAGGGCCACATCCCATTCAGCACATCCTGAGCAGTCGTGCTGGTTAGAAGGAGACAGATCAGCTCAGAGTCCAGTGCACACGTTTTTCTGTGACGAAAGGCACTGTCTTCATACCGARCAGCTAATACCAGAGGAGTAGTCAGGACATCATTTGACTCATTGTAGGAACTCAGTTGCCAGCAACACTGGGATTTTAGACAGCTCAGTATACTGAAGGTATACTTTAAGAACACAAATAAGCATTCACAGTATTACTCAAGTAAACAGGGTCAAGCTGCCTTGAATTGGGAAAGACTGTTCTTGTTGGTTACTGGCATATCTTAGCGCTGTATTTTCATGAGGTGGCACTATACACTGTCTTATAGCTCCGTGCCTCCCACATTGTTTCAGGATCCTTCATCATGGGGTGATCTCAGCAGTTTTGAATTCTTTGAAGACTCAGATACTTCAGCTAGCAAAGCTCCCTCAGGCAAAGCCGCGCAGCTTCAGCAAAGAGGGGCCAATGCTTGTAGACCTCACGGACACCCCATCGCTAACTTGAGCAAAATCGTGTTGAGTCAGGGCTCTCCCGGCTCACCAAAGTCCTTATGTGCCTCGCAGTGCAGCGCAGCTCCGTGGGTCCTTCTTCGCAAAAGGAGAGGGCACTCCAGACCCTTAGCCAGTGGCCACAGTAGCACCTTGGTACTAGCTGACGTCAGCAGCTCAACTCCTAAGCGCTCCCCTGTCAAAAGCCTGCCCTTCTCTCCCTCGCAGGTAGATCAAGACTTCTGCACAGATGTTACTAATTCTCAAAAGTCACCGCAGTGTTAACAATTTAGAAACTAATCCTTTGGAACAAATGACTAATTGCCGTTGTGCTTGCTGATTTCGCTCCGTATTTGAATCTTCTCACTGCTCTTAAGTCTTCACCACTGAGTTTAGATGATCAGCAAGCTAACTGTTGATTCTCTTTTTTTTTTTTCAAAATCATACTTGTTTTGTTTTGCTTTTTTTTTTCATTTGGATCATTTTTCTAGGGGAATGTGWTTGCCTGCTTTGCTCTTGCTGTTAACTCCTTCAACTTCTAGAGTTTAACATTTCTGATCATTTGTAATACTTTCCATCTCTGTCCACTTACAGTATGATTCATTGACCTAGAAAACCCCAAACTGCATTTAAATAGYGTTCAGGTTGTGAGACAAACTGACAACAACCAGCAAATTCAAATCATGGCTCTCCATCCTTAACTCAGGCCGTGTGGGGTGGGGTGGAATAGGAATGAAGAGAAAATAGGCCTGTTAAAAATGTCTGATCTGCCCTTTGAAATTCCTATTGTTTGTTGCTTTGTTTCACAGCTGTAGCACTATTTAAACGTGTTCTGGTTTTTTGTTTGCCTGTGTGTTTCTGTTGATTTAGTCTTTGGTTTGGCTTTGATCCTTAAAGTCAGAAGAACACTGACATTGAAGGTTATTCAAAGATTGCATGTAATAGTCTTCTACTCTATCTCCAGTTATGTATTTTAATCATATGTTATTTATCGAGTGAAATCTGTATTTTCATACATGCCTATACCTTTGAAAAGTTTATTTTAATCTGATATAAATAAGTCCACAAGGTAATAGATGTTATAGCGAATCTTTATTGGAATAAAGGATACAGCTTCACTCACGGATTCATAGACATTAGAAATAGGAACAATATTTTTAGGTTACTAAGTGGCATTCCTGCAAAAGTATTTTTCTGCCCTGATACCACTCCCTCCTTTTCAGTCCACACAGCTTTCATGGGCCACAGTTTTCATCTTCAGCTGTGAAAATGGAATACTTTGTTTGGACGGTGATGTTAGGAAATTTATTTTCCTATCATAAACACTCAAAGTACCTAGATTCTCCTGATAACTTTCATGGAGCTTAGCCCCATTTCCTGTGGGTTTATTCCTGAAGCATCCCTTCTTCATTTTCACTTGCTTCTCACATAGGCGTGTTGCTCTTAATATTAATTGCAATTCATTTGCAGAAAACCCAAATTAGGCTTTTAAGATTTGGCTCTGTACATGGTGGAGAATGTTTCTCGTTGGAACGGAGTATCATTTTGTTTAGTTCTCTTTCTAGAGAGGATAAGTTTTACTTCCTGAATGTCCCAGCCAAACTGTTCGTTGAACATTTTTTGTTGCCACGTAGTCAGGTACCCTACATGCACACACCCGTATTGTAGGGTCAGGAGAATCACCTGTGTCAATGAGAAGGAAGTACTTTGTTTTTCTTTGGTTCTATAAAGTCAGCTTAAAAATCAACCTGGTAACCTGGATGTTCCTACTGATTTTCTCTTTCCCTATTTACAGTTCTTAAACACCTCAACCAATCACGAAAGCCTGAGCCTGGACAACCCCGCTTTAACTTCCACCCCAATGTGTGGCCATAAGGTGGCTGTTACGACGCCGTTCCACAGGGACCAGGCTTTCAAAGCACAGAAGGAAAATCACTTGTGAGTCTCTTACAGCACCGAACTGTCAGATTCGTGGGGGTTTGTTCTGTCAGTTTTGGACACAGCCAAAACAAAATGCTGCGTAACTGTATGCTTCCAGCAGAGTTGTTTGCTAGGGCATTCAATTTTTTTCTTAGTTCATAATAATGCTTCCATTTTATAACTACCAAGGTAGCTTATTAATAAGGAATAATTGCGCATATAGACTCGTCATTTTTTTGAATAAAGCCTTTCTGCCTTGTAATAGTTAAATAGATATGTTTCCACAAAACCAAGATGGCTACTTGTAAAGGTATTATATRATTAAAGGAAAAAATTTATCAGAGTCTTACAGCAGTCGTTGCCTGCAAACACACATTTTTGCAAAGGGTTAATATTTCCAAACACATTCCTTTAAAGTTTTTCTGCCTCTTTTTAAAGTTTCAGAACTCCAGCAATCAAGAGGTCGATATTAGAGAGCTCTCCAAGAACACCCACTCCATTCAAAAATGCACTTGCAGCTCAGGAAATCAAATATGGACCTTTGAAAATGCTGGTACGAAGGAAACAATGATAAAAGTTGCTTTGATATTAGTGCGGAGTGATGTTCTGGGACTCATATATAACATTTCTTCCTTTCAGCCTCAAACTCCGACTCATCTTGTAGAAGATCTGCAGGACGTTATCAAGCAGGAGGCTGAAGAGACTGCRATTGTGGCTGGACTACATGAAAGTGGACCCCCTTTGCTGAAGAAAATCAAACAAGAGGTAAACTGCAAACTTACCTGAGGCAATTTAATTCAGCATTCTTTGCTGTGAAACTTATACCAATACCTTTTCTGTTAAATAGCGATGTCTGTTTTTCTTTCATGTAAACCCCAAGATCTTAGTGCTAGCTCTGTGTAGTATACTAGGACTGCCTAATTCAGCTCCCATTGATTTCCATAGAAGTCAATCTGCTGTTTTCAGCAGGGGTTTGCTTGGGCTGTTCTAATGCGGTTTTCATTTGAGACTTAAAAAGAAAAAAATTAGACAGGATTTTGGATTGAATCCTTCTAATATTGGTGAAAACTATAGAAGAACCCCACAGGGACCAAGCTACATGGAGTGACTTAGAAATCTGAGCACTTGAGGACATTGCATTATATTACTTTGTCACTAAAATTCCAAAAATACCTACGTTCTCCATCTCCTTTAGAGGATTAAACTCTTGAATACTGACAGAGAGCTGAGTGAAAGTATTCGAAGTTTTACTAGATGGTGTTCTTTTGAGAACCTCGAACGTTTTTTTGCAAAGAGCAAGGTTACTGTAAAAGATTACACTGTAAATCTGTATTATACACAACAGTGAAGAATATTTATTCAGCCTATTAAAAATTTGACAGATAAATCTTCCTCTGATCAGTTAGATACTGCATTTTTTCATGGTGCATTTTTACTGCTTCCAGGTGGAGTCTCCAACAGACAAAGCTGGACATTTTTTTTGCTCAAACCACTGGGAAGGAGAACACCTGAACACTCAACTCTTTACGCACACATCTGCTATGGAAGATGTACCAGTAAGTACAACACCAAATTATTTTTCAGTTTTACATTCCTATCCCATTCTTCAGTGCAACAGAGAGAATAGTTTGTATATAACCTTCCTAACTAGAAGGCATTATTCATTATTTACATACTGCTTTTCTATACATAGCAGATAAAGATAAGAGGCAAAATCTTTCTTAATTAGATTGTTGCAATGCCTATAGAAGTTAGCACAAGTTGCAGCCATTGTACAGCCCRTACGGCCGTACGGCTCTTTATAAAGAGCATGCACTTACAGGACATCTGCAGCTGCGTATAAAAATGAGCAGAGTACGGAGTTAAAACTGTTAAAACAAAACGAGATTGTTCTGTGCAGAGGAGCCCCAGCATGTGCATCATTGCAYGTGCTTCGCTGGGACTGCTCAGTGTTGTTATTGTTACTCCTGCACTTAGGAGTTTCACTGGATGAAACCTTTACACATAATAACGCTCCTCCAAAGTCCAGCCTCGGGGACTGCAGGCTAGAGTGTGGTCCCAGGCTGGGAGCTCCATTCATGTCAGTGCTCAGTATTACATGATGGGCAGTTAGGCTAGATCTGCTTTTAATACTTTCAGACTTAGTTTCTTTTCTTGTTTTGTTGAGCTATTGAAAACTCTTTTTCTTTTCTTTTCTTTTTTTTTTATGTTAATTTGTTCAGAATCTTCTTACTAGCTCCATTCTGAAGATGCCAATGTCCGAAGAGGACGGTAGTTTTCACAAGACATTTGCAGTACCTAGGAACAGGCCACTGTCTAATCCGCTGCAGGTAACCATTCTTCGATAAAAATGCCTTCGGTAGATGCCTGATGCTTTCTCACAGACTGATCTTAAGTTTTCAAGTATGGAAGAATGAAACGCTAAGGTGAAAAGCCTGTAGTTCAGGATCTCACTTCACGCTGCGTAGCACGACGGCATGGTGGCAGCTAAGGCCCGTGTGTGGAGTGTTGTAACTCAGTTGACTCCACAAGTAAATTGGTGGGATAGATCTTGGCATGCGTTCACCTGGAGCCAACCATCACTCCCCAAAACAATTTGCAGGTATGGCGCAGGAATTAACATGGGCCAGAKGCCTTTTGCTGTAGACTTGTTGGATGCAACTCTCCTGCTTTGGAGAGCAGGAGAGTTTGATGGTGCAACTGCAGCCAGGACTTGTCGGTTGGCCTCCAGCTTGAGAGCCRGTTCTGGCAGCGGCTGGTTTGCAGGCTCAGATGTAGCCAGGGTTACCAGCCAGCAGCTGTCAAACCAAATCCTACAGCAGAGGGAAACAGCCAAGCTGATCTTCCTGGAGCTCAGAATAAAATCATACCAGAAGTACAGTTGTCATTTGTCATCTGAAATGGTCCCATAATGCTTATGCCAGTTTTCAGGATCTCTTAACTGAATTAAATGTGTGATTGTTCTAACCCAACCATAAGGTTGGATTTTAGGTATTATGCTTTTCCCAGATGTCAACAAACATATATGTGCCATACTTACTAGTAAATAAATATTACATAGGGCATGATCCATAGGCCACTGAAGTAATTAGCAACCTTTTTGTCGATTCGTGTGGATTTTAGATCCATTATTCTGAAAGTGGAACAGAGTATAGAAAATGATTAATTGTCTTTCTACCGCAACCCTTATTTTTGAGGTAGATGAATAAGTAATTTTATATCCCTTCTCCACATGGGCAAATTGAGGAGAAGAAAATCATTCCTTACAGTGAGTCAGTGTCATAGAGGAAATTATAACTCCATAGTTTCTGACTTCTAGTCTAGCATTGTAAAGCAAGATATTAAAATTTTACATACGTTCCTGGTTTTGCATTTTTATCACCAATAACATTTGCTGATGTTGGAGGCAGAGCTGTGTAAGAACTGTAATTTTTATTTTATAGGAATTTCCCTATTTCATCRCCTGTTTTCCCATTGAAATATGAATGAAATATAAAAACAAACAATTTCAGATGACATGTTACAGAATTTGCAGTGGAGCAGGTTTATATTTTGCATTATCAGATCAGRTGATTGAAAAGTAGCTTTGGAAAGCCTGGTACCAAAATCCCTGTCTCCCCTGCGTGTGGGGATGTCCGGGGCAAAAACTCACATTCCTTAGTGCTTGTTTGCTCTTTCCAACCTCATGAGTCGCATTTCTTAGCTGTGTTGTGGCACACAGCTAAGAGGAAGATTYGAAGGTTCGCTCCCTCCCCGCTGTCCTGGGCGTTAGGGCGGTCACTCGGGGTGCGAGTTCGAAGCCTCTCTTGGCGGAGGAGCCCTGGGTGCCCGTGCGCTCGGCACAGCTGAGGCTGGGGCACGGCCAGTGCGCAAGCTGCAGCACRTCTGCGGGTGTAGGGCAGAATTTCCCGGTGGCTAACTAGGACTGTGTTGTGGATTTTCCCGTTCGTGGTAGTTGCCTGCATTCTGCTTGTAGTAGAAACGAAGCGTTTGAGGCGCCTGTAAAATAGGATCTCTTGATCTCTGGCATAACGATGTTATGTTTCCTATTATCTAAAAATAGTTTTACAAACTGCTATAAATGAAAAGACTTGTATAACCTTCTCGCCCAACTCACGCTGATCCTGGCCAGGAAGTTTACACGGTCAATTTGTGGGCAATCCTGGATCCCGTTCTTCAGTCCTTGGTCAGGAAAAACCCTTATAATTTTGCTTGAAGTTAAAAGTCAGTTATTCCCATTGTTTGTCCGAAGTGGATTTTTCCTGAAGTAGGAACTGAATAAAAAATGACTTTGCAACTTGTCTCAGTGCTTAGCATCTGTTAGACTGAAAGAAAAAGCAGTAGTAAAAAGCCTCAAAAAATAATTGGTATGCAGCATCTTGGTGTACTAGTATGAAGGTAAAACTGTTCTCCATGCTGGTCAAGAAATGTTGGGTGCTTCAGCTGAAATATAATGGTGAATGAAGAAGGAGGCTAGAGGTTTCTGTACTTGTGGCATAGATAACTTTTTTCAGAATGAAATACAGACATTTTACAGCAGTGCAGTATTGAATGTATCATTGAACGGTCATTGCACAGTCTGAATTAGACTTAGTGCTGTGCGTAAAATCCACTTCATCTCTGGGAAAGTTTCCTTGACCTCGCGCAAGAGGAGCGTTTGGCCCCTGCTGCTCTGAAAGCGCCTAGGGTGAAGGTGCGGGTCTGCTGCGTGCTGGTAGGAGTGCGCTGCTGCCGCTCGCCCAGTGCTTCTCCCCAGCCCCATCAYGGGATGGGAGCACGCGGGTGTAGTTAGGACGGGCTGCGTCTGAGGGACACGRAGCCACTGGGAATGCTAGCATTCGTTAGTGTGGAAATGTTACCTCCCTATGCTTACTAGTACGTCATTTATTCTATATACACACAAACACGGAGCTATATCCATTGACTCTAGGCAGGTAGATATGAAACATCGTGGAACTCACCAAGGTGAAATTTAATTGTGTCTGCATGTGTTTACATTGCTGCTGGGCCTGATCCAATGTTCTTACCTAGGCAAATTTTCACTGACTTCAGTCCAAGTAAGGATTATAGAGCATTTTTCACCTTGAAGGTGTGTGTGGAGAAGGAAAAGAGAGAGAGAGAGAGCTCTAAACATTTTTTTTTTTTAATATGCTTGGTACAAAGTTCCTAAAATTACATTTTCTTTTAAATTTGAACTTATATAAAAAGGAAAGCATAAATTATCAGCTTGCAAGCTTGCAGTATTTTTCGTTACTTTAATAATTTGCACTGTGTTTACTTAAAGATACTTGGCTGGCATTAAGYGAAGTATCTGATTACTTGCCCTTTTTGCTGTTCACCTCCAAAGTAGGCGAAAGTAACAAATATTCAGAGCAATTTGAAAGGTTTTTTTTTTTCACTGTATTTTGGATGGACATAAAGCTTCGTGCAGCTTGGCAAATGATAGTTGATGATCATACCAGATAGCGCGGTATGAATCACCATCACATAGGAGGAAGAGCGTGTCACATAGCTGAGCTTCAGGTCAGGGCTGGATGGGGAATGTGCTGGTTGCATATTGTTGACCTCCCACATAGGCAGACATGTCCTACCGTGAACAGAGACTGCTGAGCCGTCCTCCTGGTTTGTGCAGTCTCAAGGACACGGCACGCACAGCTGGGTACCACCCATGCTGGATCTTGGGAAAAGGGACCTGGGGACAGGCCTGCAGCATGGACCACCAGCACATGCTTCTGCCTTCTGCACAGTTCTGCACCTTGTCTCCAGCTGTCTGCATTTGACGCGTGAGGCCAGGTAGCTAGTTAGAAAAAATCTCCTTAATAAACCCAAGCAGGTTGGACTTCGTCATTTGGTCTCTGTGCCTTGTCCCTGTAAAATGCTGCAGGTAAAAGCAGCTGTGTATAGGGTCATCCTGATGATCTGTGAAGGTTCAGCTGGTGTTTTGTCCTGCATGACAAGCGTCATGGTTGGGCATTGGGTATTCTTAGCAGGAGGCACAGGGGACACCTCACCATCCCCATGTGTTTGCCACAGAGTGGAATGAATCTTACCCTTCATTGCATAGATCCCAAACTCTTTTACTCTGTATTGGTGGAGTTACAACCAACATCCTATATTATTGTCACCCAATAGCCCATTTCACTGCATGGCGAGTTTAGCCTCAGTAGAAACTTCAAAGGGATAAGTTTTTGGGATAATGTATGAGCCCTTAATGGGGCAGATTAATTATCTGTATTGAGCATTTGCTTAGATAGTGCCTGGTGGTTGAGTAAAAAATGTACTTTGGGCCTTTCTGGTGTAAAACTCATGCTTTATTTCATGTTGTATTCTGTAGCCAGTCAAATAAGTAACAATATATAAAACAAACTATCCTAACCAGTACATTCTAGCAGACAGACAAGTAGGCTAAATCGTAGACCATCCACCTAACCCTGCAGGCTATCAAAAGACACCACGAAATGGAACCTTGTAAGAAAAMAACACTGCTTTGATATCTTCTCCCAGTAACAAAGGAAATAACATAAGGTAAAAGCCCTGCAAGCTAAAGAAAGTGTTCTTAAACCCTTAGCTCCTGTCACTTTCCATTTTTTAACCACAGACTGACACATTTCAGCTCGAATTTCCTGACTTTCAGTGGTTTGTGTAACCATCTTCATTTTCTTTAAAGAGCAAAGTTTAAAGGATTTTAAAAGAAACTGTTACCCGGTTAACTTTTTCAAGAGCATGAGCTGACATTAACCTTAATTTTCTCCATTTTAAAAAGTCAAATTTGGAGTTCTGTTTGCAGTGGTAAGACAAAATATACAGGCAAGGTAGCATGCTGCCCTGAAGCAAGTCTTTGGGAGGAGCCTGTCTCTGGTTTTCCTCCACAGCTTTTTTGGAGCAAGAAGATTTCAAAGTCTCATATTCTTTCTTTAATCAAGGCGGGGGGGAACACAGCRCGCTCAAGCCCAGAGAGGTTAAGTTTTGCGCAGCAGGGAAAGGCGGCCGTGAGGTTGTCCCTCACTCACGTTACCACTTCTCTCTCCAGTGGCCGAGCTGCACATGAGCTGGGCTTTGCATAGGGCTTTGAGGGAAGCAGGAGAAGGGTGGTTGTTAAGGTCGGTCATCACCTGTTCTCTTCCCCGAGCAGCAGAATTTGAGTTGCAAACAGATCAGAAATTGTTGGTGCCTGGAGTAGATAATAGTCTCTCAGCTTTCAAAGGCTGCAGTTGAAGAAAAGTGGCAGCTTGACACTCAGCCATTTGCAGCAATGAAAAATTACTTATGGACAAAACTAGCAAAGGTACTGAATATCCTAATGTAAGCTGCAGGTGCTCAGCATATTTCCATATCTCTCCCATTAATCTTACTTGGAAAGCTCATACATCTCAAATAGGGTTTTTTTCTGAGTAAGGGCTGTAGGGTTAAGCTCTTAAAAGCACCATGAAATACCTTGGTTTAGCATTGGTACCAGGCTTATAATAAAAGCTGAGAAGTTGGGCCATCTTGTTCTCTCACATTTAGCAAGCTACATTTCTGAACAACTGGATAGAGCGTGGAGTTCAGGAAAAKGCTGCCCCATGTCCCTGGTGGGAACTAACAGTGTGAGCAGAAATACTGCTCTGTTGCAGCAAATGGAGTAGAATTGTTTTGTGGTTGCTTGAGTTGGTCACTAATCTTTACTATCTAGTCTTGATAAGTAAAAGGGCTTCTCTTGGTTCTGCATCCTTGCAGAATAGAAAGCCAAACTATTCTACATGATAGGCATTATTTTCTGCTCGGAAAATGCTTTGTTTAGAGCATTGATCCCATTACTGTTTAGGAAAGAACACGACATTTCTGTTTTAAGCCTTCTTTTCAATGGTGTGTTGTGCAGATTATCCATACCATGTAATTCTAAGGGAAAACTGTCACAAAGGGCTGTTTCTTACAGTAGAGGAACAGGATAAGATACCTTTTAGTAGCCTGAATATTTTAAACATTTGGCTCTTTTATTTTTAAATGCCAGTACAACTGGTCTAAATTCATGGAAATATCTGTAACACCAATAACTTTGCTGGAGTTGCTGAAGATTTCCGTCAGCATAGCTGAGATAAAAATTGCTCCTGGAGAGCTGAAAATTTTTTTTCTAAACCAGTTCTTTGCACGAGGATTTTTGCTACGCTGCCATCTGTGTGGAAGCTCTATACTGCAAGGCTGCAGCAATGTTTGGTTTTAGTATCCACTGTTAACAGGCTGGGTGTCGTAATGCAGGAACTTTCTTAAGCCCTGCAGACAGCACATAAAAAGCAGTCCATGMTCTGAGTGCAGAAGGACTACTTCTGCTGGAAAAGCAGCTTTGGAGTCTTTCCTTTCCTTACTCTTGTCTGTTTTGTCTAAATGGTCCAAGTTTTTATTGAAAGTACTTTAACTGGATATCCCAGTTACAACTTTGACAGTTTATTTACAGTTTACATCTGCCTGAGGGCAGTTGAAGGCACGTTAGAGGATCAGTGAGGTAGTTTTGTTGCCAGGAGAAGGATGTGGTAGTAGGATTACCAACATAAAAAAGCAGCAGCAGCAGCAGGGAGAATGGCATAGCGGGAATTGTGTGGTGGGTCCGGAATTTTATGCTGTGGGAACTCATAGTAGCTTAACCTACACTCAATTTTAACTTAAAGAGAAAAAGAAATCTGTAGAAATATTAGCAATAGAAGGTTTAAATTCTTTCAGTTAACAGCTAAACTAAGAGTAGATTCTTGCTGTCTAACCCAATAAGAGCTATACATGGAAAGAATCGTACTGTGGAGATCCCTCTCCTTCCCCACTGACCGGGGATTTAGATGCCAAGATGAACACCTCATGCCTGGATGGCTGCAGATGAGTGGAATGAATCCAGTGCATCAGTGAAAACATGCCCATCGGTTTCAGTGGGTTTTGGGTCAGGCCTTATGGCTCCTAATTACAAAGCTTTTGTTTTTCCATTCATTGATTTGCAGGGTTGCATGAAGGCTGTAATATGAGAGATAAAATAYGCGTTCACAAAAAGGAGCTTTTTAATATTTGGTCCTGAACTTTTTTTCCTGCTTTTTGCTTGACTCTCTTTACGTTTTCTCTTTCGATATGCTTGGTAAGCTCCGCTTTGTGCTGGCGTGCTGACGCTTTTCTGTAACAGAGCCCTGTCAATACTTGCTGAGATGTTGGCATGGAAAGGAGCATTGTGCTCCTCAGCCTGCAATTTGCTTTTCCCTTTTTGCTAAGTGATTCCTCAGACTTGTGTGTTCAGACCCGGAAACATGTTCTGCCTGGGTCGTGAGACCCAGCGCTCGGTGCCAAGAGTGGAAGTAAAATTTCTCGAGTTCAGATGACTTTCACACGTGCCTCCAGCGCTGCGCTGCAGGGCTGGCAAGGCTAAGGCATTGTGCTTTGTTATGTGTTTGCTGCTGAGAGCCAAGACTTTAGAAAGAAAATGTTTATTAAAAATGCCTAGTTTAGTTTTCGTTATCTGAGATCAAAGGACAAATTTGGAACTTTTTTAGTAGCGATACTACTTCTTTGGGTCCAATTCTGCATTCTTTACTGGAGCAAAACTCCTACCAACTTAAGTGAGACTGAAAACTTAGTCTCTTTTTGTAAATTGTCGTAGAAGAAAGAAGTGTAATGTATGTCTTGGAAAACAGTACAAGGGTGAAAATTCTATCAGGTAGATTCTCCCACAATGTCTCTGCAGCAAAACTTGAATAAGTTGGCTTAAAAAGACTCATGTTGCGGATCACGTTGATTCTTCTGTAGTTTCCTATGTCCGCGCTGCTCTGCTTCCCTGGGGCAGTGGAGACAGCCGACACCAAAGAGAGGGCAGAGGGTTACTGCGTGAGCGGATTCTGCTGTTCTGACATCAGGTTATATGAAGACCAGGCTTTAAGTGGAATGAGTGACATGTAGCAGCCTGTTGAGATGTTGAAGATACCAGGATACAGATGATTGTTTTTTTCTTTTTTAAACACATGGCTGTTAATACAAAGAGCCCAGTGTAGATACTAACAACTAAAACAAGTTTATGAAATTGGGACGCTCTTTGCCTGAGTTTCGTTCCATTTTAAAAAAATTGACATACTGTGACAGATGGACTGCTTCTCTATTTTGAACTATTTAGGGTACTACTGAACTCACTTTTCTAGACCAGTGCATTGAAGCTTTGGAAGATCACAGGGAAATGTTGGACATATTTTTGTCCTTTGAAATGATGGATGTTCTGGAACTGCCACCTGCTTCTGAGGTATATAGACCAAATTTGACTTCTAAGTAAAACCGATGGCATCGTACCAGAGATTTATTTGGTCCCTGATGCCAGCGCCTCTAAAATAATAGGGTAAAATATTCACAGGTGCCTACATCCCGCTGAGGATCAATAGGAGACTGTAGGTTCCCAGCTGACCTAGGTGCCTTTGAAAAGTTTACCCTGGAAGCTGTGAAACCAAAACATGAAAGAAGCTGTGGCACGTTGCATGCACGTCTGTGGCATGCAAAAAGTATGTCACACCTGGTCTTTGGCTGCAGTGCATACCCCAGGCTGAACCACCATACAAGGTATACAGCCAGGCCAGGTGAAACCCATGTAGGAAAGTCTGTAGCATATTTGTTCACAGATGCTGCAGTCCCACAAAAAGCTACAGAAGCTAGTGATTTGATGCCTGACCTTGTTCTCCTTCCCCACAGGGAGCTTCCTCCTGAAGCTCGACAGGAGTTTTGTTTGCAAAAAGACATCAAGATCAGAGACATTTAGAGCTTGTACATAGAGAAAAGAAAGTAGTGTATAGCGAAGGACAGCAAATGTTTGTAGAGAATGAATGTGCTTGCCCTTGCCTCGGTCATTCTGCTTACATGCTCATTGGATCTGTCACCTTTAGATTTTAAACCTCCACGGCAGCAACTGTTCATACCAAGGCCTTGACTGGGCGTAGTTTTGAAAATTTGTCTATATTTAACATGTCATCCAGCCTTTTACATATGTCTCAGCTAACACTGTTTTCTGTCAGAAGCATGTTCTCTGGAGATGTAGGCTAGAGAACAACGTAAGGCTGCTCTTACACCGCTGGCAGCTAGAAGGAGCAGCATGAAGAGTTGTGGCAAAGTGGCCCACTGRCTGCCCATGCCCGGGCACTTCTCCTCTTAGCAGACAGTTTTTGCTGAAGAAATTATGTTTCACCCAGCATCCTAGATGCTAGGAAGGCTTTAGCCATCTGGTTGAGTAATATAGATCTTCAGCTGCAAAGATGGTCCTTGTCAAAAGCAGAGGAAGACGGAGATGAGTTTCTCCTGACTTGGTTTGTTGACGTATTTGGGTTTAGACCTTCCTGATCTTCAGCAATACTGTGATCCCCTTCTTGGTAGGCAGCTTGCAGTTGAACGCAGTTGTGCTTAGCTTTCTGGAATACAGACTATTCGTACCATTAACTCTATCTAATAATATAGGTTTTATTCCAAGTTTAGTAAATATCTTGATGTGGAAAACCAGACATACTGAGTAACTGAAGGAGTTCAAGAGGGAAAAAAAAGTGTGTATAAGTATGTGYACTGGTAAATTCCAGGAGCTTTGAAATTTCAATACTGTCTATAGCTCAAGGCAATGAGAAACTTTTCACTTGTCTAGTGAGTAAATAAACAGAGTGTGCATGGCCCTCTGTGCAGATATGTTTTATCTCATTTTAACATTATACTAAATGGTGTCTCTGACCTCCATAAATACCACAAGAAGTGAAATGGCTTGCATGATAATTAAAATGTTGTTTCTGCTGAGAGTTCCCCCCCCCCCCGCACATCTTCTGTTGTGCCAGAGGAGCTCTGCTGATGGGYATGGGCTAATCGCCGCCCACAGGTGAAGGCAGCCTGGAGCAGGCGCCTTGCTGTTGGCTGTGGTCATGCTGTCAAGACTGTCAGGTCTGTTTGGGGAATACAGGGGCAAAGCAGCTGTATTTCTAGAGTGAAGGCTCAGCAGTAATTTGTGTGTGGTTATAGCGCTGAGCATTATAATTGAGGGTTTTAACCTGTCTGTGGCCTGTTGACTGTAAAGTGCACCTGCAAGTAAATTTTCTTTTTAGATCTTTCATGGAAATGAAAGATTAAAGGCAAGGCTATAAATACGGCCTTGTAGAGAAATAACACTCTACATGGGAGCTCAGGAGATTTGAATCCTGGCTGTCTGTTGTGTTTAGATTTTAATTTSTTTGGAGATGGGACAACATCCTGTTGAGTGTTCGGGTAACACTTAAGAGCAGAGCCCAGCTACAGCTAGGGCCTTCAGGGGCTCACAAGCCAGCAATAACTCCCACGATCTTGACCCCACATCTCTCTGCCTGTTTTTAATTCAGCACCTGAACAACGCTTGGGAGTCAGCGTCCTGTGGAAAGATAGAGGATCAGATGGCCCTTACTGATCAGGCGCGCAAGTACATGACCACGTTCCCAACCCGGACTCTGGTGATGTAGAACGGTCTACAGAGAAGCATTATGGTTTTCAGAACACTTCACTGGGAAATTACTGTTCCTCTGCATGAAAACTTTTCATGAGTGGGAGAAAAGCCTATCTTTGTTGTGGTACAACAGTTGGGAGCAGCACGAAGTGCATTTAGTCACTGAGCATATATATTCTTGTTGGATTTCACCCAACTTAAGAGGTTTTTTTTGTTTTTTTGTTTTTTGAATAAATGATACTTGCCTAAATTATTAGGTATTAACTTTTAATCAGTTATTAATGATCTTAAATGCAGACTTATACTAAAGGAAATTTTTTTGTACTTTTTGAGATCAAGCAGACCTAATACACCAGTATTGTTATTTCAGTGATGTGCTATCCAGGGTGGGGTTTTGTTTGTTCCTTTTTTATTTTTTAATTTTTTTTAATAATAAAAGAGCAGGTACTCAGATTTATTTTAAATCACTGAACAAAATGCGTTGGTGTAAAATACTGAAGTGAAAAGCATTACTACAAACGCTAGTCTGTGCAAAGGGGGAGACTGATCAAGATCGTGAATGCTCAAACATCCATGCCGCTTGAAATACTCTTTTGTTCTGTTATGGTTCTAGACCATTATACATTGTGTGTTTCTGTTTGGGGGGGGATTTTTTTAATTAGCTTGCTTTAAAAATATTACTGTATGAAACATAGATTTATGAGAAAAATTATATTTTTATTCAGTAATTTAATTTTGTAAATGCCAAATGAATACTGTGTTTTGCTGCTACAGACCTTAGCGTGTAGACATGCTGCTAGTGTAAAAGGAGCAGTAGAGCTTTATATGGAAAGAAAACAAATGTTGATGTTAGCTAATTTGACTATGCACTAGCATTTCAGACCTTTTTTTAAAAAATTTTTTTACATCATTTATGTTTTTCCCTTTTTTTATAAGCAATATTTTTGAACACTGTTCCTGGGAGATTTTTTTTTTGTCTGGATGTGTTGTTTTGTTTCTCATTGGTTTGTAACAGCATGCATTGCACCTTCATATGTTTGGGAGAACACTGTCTTGTTCATGTTGTCCGTTTTGTTTCATGTCTAGCTAATTGTTCCCTATCTTGGGTCTCGTGTACTGAATCAGGTTCTTAGAAATATATGGTTCTTTGTACTGCCATACCAAATCTTTATCGATATGGCAAAACACTGATTTTATTTTATTTTTTTATTGTTTTTGTAATAACAGCCTTTGACTTTGCTGCCTTAATAGCATTTGGTGCAGCTTTACCTGCACTTAATTTTTTATACGACAATGTACTGCCTTGTAGATAAATAAAGTGTGTTCTTTTTTACTAAAACCCACATGGTCTCCTGATCTTATTTGTTGTTAATGTTTTGGCAGTGTTGTTATAAGCAACAATCAAGCCAATAAATATTTTTTCCAGCGTGCTCAGAAAAGTAAGGTGTAGAATTTTGCATACATAAGTATCCTCTGCATCCTCAATTCTCATTGATTACTGCGGGAGTTGAAGGAGCACAGTACAAAATGGTAGGTATTTAGTGTGTTCTACAGTGACACCAAAGTCCAAGTCAGCTTCTGCTGCTGAGCAACTTCACTGCATCTTCTGTGGGAAAACAATGTTCTCTCGAGACACTGGTACATTTCTTTTGTCCCATCTAAGGCCATCAGATCAGGAACCAACTGAGTAAAAGCAGAATATTATGGAGCTCCTATACTGTAAGATAGACTTTATCACATTTGCCTTAAGAAACCCAAGATGAGAACATAATGGAATACATTGATGAGATCCCCTGCACAGCAAATGATGGTGCAGACCTGCATATCTAAATTTTATTTAGTAGCTTGAAAATACATCCTTGAAATGTAAGTTGCTGCAATTATGCCAAAGCCATATTGATGTTCTTGAGAGTTGCTTTCAGCTCTGTGAAGGAAATAATCCATCATAAACCAAGGTCAATCCAAATCTCTGAAGGCCAGTGGTGAGAGCTCAGGCAGTGTAAAAGCCCTGTAGCCTTTCATGGAAGAGTCCTTGCAGTWGACACACCATGATGGGTGGCCTAGTAATAACCTATGAGTTGCCCATCAAAGGTTTTCCCCAGGGTCCAGGAGGGGCACATGAGCATGGGACTGTGACACTGCTGCTGCTGGGCTCCTGGGGTTTTTTGCAGCTACCCAGGGAGTCACCCTTTCGGAGAGGAGCTCTAGAGCTGTCTGAGTGCCCAAGGGCTCCTGTGAGGAGCAAAGAGGGAGAGATGGAGAAACTGTTTCCTGTCCCCTGTGGCCACCCCATGCTATGGGTACCTGGCAGTGGCTCCTGGACCCCTTGGCTGATTCCCCCATGGCCAGTGCGGTTCTTAGCCCACACCACATGTTGGCTCTTGCACATGTGCCAAAAAGGAGATCTTTCCACCCTCTGCATGGTCCTCTTTTGGATGCTTCTCAGTCCTAGCTGTCAACATAAGCAGGGGCTGGTGCCTGCAGCTGCTACCTCCACTGTCAGGGTCAGAGGGAGTCAGCCCCAAGGGGGGGGTTGGAGCAGTTATCTCAAGCAGGACCTAGGAACTGGGTCTGGATTACAGAAAACAGGAAGTCTGTGGGGGCACTGGTGTGTTTGTAAAGGTTGCAGGCTTAAGCCATAAAAAATGCTTGTGCAAGATGCGAGAGAGGACTGCAGGATTTCATGGTATGCAACCTGGAAAGAGGGAAAGTTCTGTCTTTGAGGCATGCCACAGCTTAAGCAATGTGTTACAGTGTAAAAGAAAGAGAAAAAAAGGAGAAAGAAATGCCAAACTTTCAACAGGTCTCAGAGGCAAAGCTCTTGCCTTGCAGTGCTCTGGCTGTAACTGCGCAAAGCATGACTGGTTTGAAGCAGATGGGTATCTAGCGTGCGGTGCAAAGCTGTGCTGGGAAACAGGGACACTCACTCTGCAGGTGCTCAGTGTAAAGAGCTTTTTTCCTTTCCATACACCTTTAGTTGCTCTAAAACCCATTTTAACATGCAAAACCTTTTTAATAAGTGTCTTCTTGAGGGGCACACTTAACAGCTAACACAGAGGAAAATGTTTCTTTTTCTCCCCTCTCATTACATTGAAAATGCAAAACACCCAGTAGATTAGGCCTGCTTTGCATATGATTCTGCATGCATGCAGCTCGTAGCATGAACGAAGCAAGAGGCTTTGTCTGAATGTGGTAGCCAGGAACCTGATCATTTTTCCCCACCAGTACTCAGTAAGTTTCCTATGCAACCAAGTGCCACCACCTCCTACATGTCTTTCTCACACAAATAGCCCCACATGACCATATTCTGCTTACAATCTAAAATACACATCTTTCTTTTCAAGGTCCAAGAGCAGTCCTATGTGTCTGTTAAATTCTATCTCAAGAACAGGCCAGGCAAGAGCTATCCTCTGACACCTCCAAGTAAATGGTCTCAGCAAGGGATACCTGGCCTTGCGYTGGCCCTTTGAACGGGTGTATATATACCTCAGACTCATTTAAAACCAGAGTAACCTAACAAAATGAAGGAAAAACAGGTTCAGTCAAGTTCTCTTTTAATGGGGAGCAGATATTTGGCTCAAATTCCTATTAACCTTTTTCTTCACTGTAATTACAACTTAATAATGTGTCAGTGTCTTTGGATTTCTGAAAAGAATTTGAATTATTATTTCAGCATGTGCCACTCATTAAAAGTGAAGAGGCAAAGGAGGCAGTGAAAAACTGAAGGAAAATACCAGAGTGTGAGGTATTTCTCAGCTAGACTATATAATTCTCTAGCTCTCCTCAGCATACTGATCCTGAATAAAGCATATGTCATGTGGCGACACCCAGGGGTTCAAATCTTCCTCTCTGAAAGCTATCAACCTGAGCAGAAAAAGAGCCAGATCTTGCGCTGGTTTTGGATAAAACATTGCGGATTGAATTAAAGAGTCAGACTTTGTAGTTAGAAGCTAAAATAGCAAGTCTGGTGAGGATAAAGCAGAGCGCAGTACTGAATATGCTGTAGTGCAGAGTGGTCTTTCAGAAAAGCCAAAAGAAAACATTTATTCTCAGTATTTGTAATCTTGATCTTCATTCAGGCCAGCTAAACCAATGGTTACCAATCCTCCTTCAAGGCCACGCAGTCACACAAGCAAAAGGCATTCTGTGAGGCTGTGATAACAGCACCACAATCTTCACCTTCTCTTACTCCTGCCACATCTTATTTCTACATCACCCTTGATTTGGGAGAGGGCTGATGATAAAGGTCAGAAAGGAAATTTGTTCCTAGAAAAATCTCAAAAATATATAAAAAACAAAAATCCCAAAGGAAAAAGAACACATTAAGATATTTCAGTTTGGGAAAGAAATAATGATTCTGAGGCATGCTATTCTGCATCCTGCTTGGCTTCTCATTCACTGTCACAGGTGGAGCCAGTCAATGCCCCAGACATGGTCAGGATCAATGCAGTAGCATTTCACCTGGAGAGACAAAAAAAAAAAAAAAAAAAAAACTCTGGCCACATCTTTCAGTCACTAGTACAACATCTTAATTTGACCAATTGCACTTTGTTTGCCTCTTTTCTTTGAATTTGACTTAGGTATCTCAGCAGTTTTCACTGAAGACCCTAATACCAACATAAACTCATCTGCAACTTTCTTCTCTTGGTGACTGTCTGTTGAGGGTAAGATACAGAAGATAGCTCAAAAAGGTCCAAATTCTGCCTCAAGACATGTTTGCAAGCTGGTATGGTTATACAATACGTTGTTAAGAAGTGTTCACAGTTCACTTGAGTAATCAGAACAGTTGCTGATATATCTTTTTCCAGTTGAGTTTCTGCTTCTCAAACCAGATGGATTCATGCTTAGAGACTTGTTTGGCTTATGCCTAAGGACATTACATTTCATGGGGAAGCAACTTTTACTACTTGATTAAGTCACTAGTCATCACCGCAGATCCCAGATTCACTCTTGGTGCACATCTGTCAGATAATGTTTGCAAACAGCAAAGAGAGCTTCAGGAAACCCTCCACAAACAGATTTCTACACTGAGAATCGCGGCCAGCGCAGTACCTCCCGGTGGCTGCCGGCCCAGCTGCAAGCTGCCTCGGGAGCCCCGATAAAGGCACAGCCTTGAAAGGCTGCATGCAGGTGTGCCTCAATAGGCGCCGGTATCTCTGCTTGCCACCGCTAAGGTTTCATCAGCTCTCTCATCAGCGTGTATCAATAGGAGAGTTATCTGAACTTGAAGGGATGCAGCAGCAAGCTAAGCTATGGGTTTTCAGTATCTCTCTTCCTAATAGGGCTCAGAGGCGCTGGCTCAGCCTTCCTGTGCAGATAGAGGTGCGCGCAGGGCCGCATGCATGTACTGCTGGCAGCGCTGGGTGAACCTCCGCAGGGCTGCTTCTGAGCTCTTACCTTCCCAACCAATGCCTGCTGCGCCTTACACGGGCCTTCAGGAGTTTGACCCGAACCCCGCTGAAAATTGACTGAAAAAAAACAGTTGGTTTCAGTGATCTCAGCATGGTTCCAACCCCACACTTTGTGAGGGTAGAGGATATTAGTAATTTGGAAAGGCATCATGCACTAACTGTGGTGTTTCTGTTGCCATCCAGGTTAGGGGCTTGCCTTCGCTGAAAAGCAAAGGCAAGTTATACCCGTCCTCAAGTCAAGTCCCATTGGCGCACAAAACCCTTGAACTGGGACATGAGCTGACCCAAGCTGGGAGGCACAAGCAGAGTCATGTCACCTGGGGAGCCCCACTCCGCCACCGCAGTCCCTAYCTCTTGTCAGTGAGCCTCCTGCGTGCCCTGGGAGGGGACGGCTTCTCCCAGTAGCCCCAGGGAGACCCCCGCAGCGGCTCAGCCGATGCTATGGAGCAGTCACTCGTCTGGAGTTAACGTCGAGTGGGGCACATCCGTAATGTTTCCTAMCCGAAGAGGTTAGAGCAACCCCTTCCATGTCAATCTCTGATTCATGGCCACATCTATTAACAGAAAATCCATAACAAATACAATCACAGCTCAAACGGTGATAACCTACAGACCTGGTGTGGTGGACATCCCTCCACGACCGCTCTAAAAGCCAATGCTTTCTAGTTCAGTTTTTCATCACATCCAATTGGCAAAACTACTGTCTGGATCTCCAAAAAGCCCCACTGTGACAAGAAAGGAGTGAACCTGACACACCTGCCCCATGATTTTGCCACAGGCATCATATAGCAGCATACTCACCTACTTGATGTTTAAAATAAGCTGCTGGATTTCTTTTTTCCTATTGTTAAGTTGTCAGTTCTAAGGTTTGCTATGCTGTCTGCCTGACATCCAAAATACCTGTTACCATCCTCCCTGGCAGCGGATCAATGGAGCACCTAGCTTTTTTATATGACAGCTTGAATGGCTAGAATGTGAAATTTAAAATGATACCTTGGTTTGCCTTCCTAACTGTCAGAATGGTACAAGCTCTTCTTCYTTCCTCTTTAACACCCGTAACTGACTTTTTTTCAAAAGATTTCCAATAACAGAAATCAACTTTTGTTAAAAGGAAAGGAAGCTGTCCAGAATACTCTTAAGTTCCAAATCTCTTGTATAGTCTCTTGAAGGTGACTCTGATGGTGCTAAAACTTCAGCCTTTTCGCAGCAAGCAGTTTTTTGCACCCCAATGCAATCTTCCCAGTAGAACCAAAATTATGGGAAGAAGGAAAGCTTAATTTTTACTTGTCTAGGTTTGGACTTACTAAGCTTTCTATTAGCTGCACACATGGGTTTGCATAGTGCAGGTTAACCTAGTTCTGGAGCAATGTTCAGGTATTACAGCAATGCGGATGTTATAAGGAGCTGCTTATGGAATAACACAATAGAGCAGCACAATGTGTTGCCCTTGTAGTTTCCAAGTCTGTTCTCAAATATTGCTGTTGAAGTTCCTGGATCTCCCGAGGAAGTTTGCAGTCTTTGGAGAACCGCAGTAAGTCAGCAAAGAAGCAGCACTGACTTGCCCTAGAAGGTGATGATTTTCCTTTATATCTACTTATATAAGTGTATATATTTATATATCCATAAGTGTGTATATATCTGTATATCTCTATAGCTATGTATTTATGCAGCTATATATCTACTTCCTTACACTGTTAAAAGCAGTAAGGATCTTTTACCAAAGCTGCTCAAATCCCAGCCAGCAGGCAGAATCTACCACAGATTGTATATAGCATGCTTGCTTCATGGAGATTCTTGGTCAGCAGGACAAAAAGTGCAAAGGAAAGAAAATAAGACAAGTGTCATAAAAAGAGAAAATGATCCAAACAAGAGATTGCTGTGAGAACATTTTCTGTGATGAGAACTGAAACTGCAAGTCACTGGTTTTCATTGAAAGCAATGCAACCAAGAGTTTGAAATCAGTCATGTCCCCTAACTGAGTCGTCTGAAATATGCCATCTTCCAGAACACATGGATCTTGAGATCTCTCAGCTTCCTCATTTGTGATCACAGAGTTCTGTGAAAGGATATTTCATGACTAAAATGAAAAAAAAATATATTATTAATAATAATAGTAATATATTATTAATAATAATATTAATAGTAAAGACAACACACTGAAGTTGTCCAAATCTTTTCTTCTTCCCAGTGAATAATGGATTAGGGTTTTTTTAACATTTGTATTTCAAGTGATTTCACACAAAGATGTTTATATTTGAAGTTAGGCTGGCAGAGGTTTGTCCAGATATGCTGCATTTTAGAGTGGAGTGGACTTAATTTTACAATCATGTTTTAACCTAATTCCTGTATGCCTGATGCAAGAGGTTCCAGTGAAGTCAATGGGAGTAATCATGTGAATAAGACGAGCAGGATTCGGCCTGAAAATCCCTCCTGCCCTTGTTTGTAGGTCAAGGTTGGTCTGCTGAGGGAAAAGCACAATGCAATGCCAACAGTGAATGGCCTTTACATGGTCCATTTCCGAGAGATCTAATGATACCACCAAACCACCAGGACTGTATGCACATAATGAAAAGTGACAATGCATTCAGTTGTGAAGGATATAAGACAGCCATGGTAGTTAGGGGGGCATTTGCATAATCACATTAACTTTAAGGACCTACTTTAAAATTGACCTAACAAAGCTGCTCTTTGTTGGAAGCCACAGCTGTCCATGCTGATCTGACAACGTGCTTGGGCAACTTGTGCTGTGGCCATCTTCTTCAGGAGGACTCAGAAAAGTTTGACTGAGAAATCATGGGGTCTGAGGCATCTTGYGAAGATTTGGCATCCTAAAGAGGTTCTGCTATCTGGGAATCCATGGGTTTCAAAACTGCAGCATTTTCACTGTGATCGATGTGATCTAATACATAGCTTGCCCTATTTTTCACAAGTTTTCATCAAGATGATTGTGTGGAAAAGCACACACAGATTACTTATTAACTGTTAAGAATAGTACAAAATATGGATGGTCTAAGGTCTGCTTATTTTAGGCTTGCCTGAGTTACAGCTAAGATATGAAAAAAACAGAGTTTGTGCTCCAGACATGACATTGCAGCCACATGTTTCTAAAACAGGGGAGAGTAGATCATTTTTGTCTTAATGTGTGTCTTGCACAATAGTTCTTCCACATAGAATTGATTATATTCAGCCAAATATGTATCTGGCAGGTGTTATTTAATTGAAAAATGTTTATTCAGATTATCAATACATTTCCTGTTAATTGGCTATATGTTAAATTCTGATGAAAAATTAGGCTCTTCTTAGGTAAGATTTCATCTTCTTGTTCATTTTAGAAAAGCAGACTTGTCTACCTTGAAAAACATAATATTTGTTTTAAGCATTTTCAGGATTTTCAGTCAAGTAAGGTAGTTCAGGATTAGCAGCAAGGGACTTGAAGTTTCAGTTAGAGTGTGTCTTCTTTGAATAACACTAACCACAGGTAAGAGAATGACTAGAATGCACATTCTAGACTGGAAAACAAATAAAGAGAACCATTGAAGAAAAAAAAGTTTTAGCAAAAACGGTTCAGCCCTTTCTGAGAATGAGGTTGAGAAAAACTACTTTTTCTCTGCCTTGCTAGGCCTAGTTAGCAAAACTGTTAGCATAAACCCGTGAACTTTAACTGGATTTCGTTTTAAATTGCATATATTGGTGATTAATACGGTTTGATATCCAAAACAATTTCGTCTCCACACAGTCATTTGGTCTGAAACCATGACACCCTGTTCAAATACTTTTATACCCCTTTTAATTAAGAACCTACTGCTTTCTTGTCACACAACAGGGACTTGAAATTTTGCACGGGAGTTTCTTCTGCTATTAGTCCCATGAAGATTCACACAAATTTGGCCAAGTCAACCTCTGAGAATTTCATTTGGCAYGGGAGTGACAGACCCTCACCACCTTTTGGCAGATCCCCTGGCAAGAAACTCTCTCCCTTTCGGGGTGAGCCAGCCCTCTGTGAGCCTGCTGCCATGCCGTGGGGGGCCGGTGCAGTGTCTCCTGCCGGCAGGTCAGCCGCGTTTCTTGGCCTCTAGAAGCTCCACCTGCCATCCCTTGCTGAGCACAGAGGAGAAGGAAATTTCTGATGCAAATGCAGAGGGATGCAGTGTGTGCCCTGGGTACAAAGACAAGCTGGAAGCAATGGGAGCGACTGGTGAGGCCACATGTAAGTGTGGGCATGAGTGTGTATGTGCACATAAATGTGACTGGGTAATTAAGATTAGTGTTATAAGGCATATACAGAAAAGTGGAGAGTGAGAGGAGGGTGAATTAATTGCATGGAGAACCTCAGTGCTGACTCCCCTAACTTTGAAGTACTTCATTCCCACGCCTTAATGAGCTTTTAATTTATACTTAAAATRATAATTTTTCTTTTGATTATTCAAAAAAAAAAGATGGGCAACACCTTACACAAACACTTTACATTCAAGTAAAAAAAGAGTAATTGAAAAGATGCTAATGCCTTTAATACATAAGAATGTACTTCTTAGCTAAGCACAGGTAAAGTGAACAAGTACATTAATATAGGCAAAGCTTCATTAACCACAGTGTTATTTTTATTTTAGGCACTTAGTACAATATGAAGATCAGCATTCTTTCCACATACTTCTATTTGAACTTATTAAGTCTACTGGAATAGTTTAATGTTACTACAAGAGAAATGCAGATAGATCAAAGATACAAATGGAATCTGGAGAACTCTCCTTCAACAGCATCCACCTGGGGATGTTTAACACTGAAAGGAAATACAGCTTCATGTCATTTAGACTCACAAACATTCATTTTCCATGCCAAAGAAAGCCTCAGAGGTGAATAGTGTTGAAAAGGAAAATGTAATGGTTGTGCAGTGCTGGCTTCTGACAACCAACATCAATCATTATCTTTGGCAAGGCAAATGACGTTACACCTTCGTTTGATCTTRTTTTAGGCATACCAAGAAAAACAGCAGTCCTTTCTTTATCTTATTTCAATATCAAGATCCATTATGTAACTCTTACTTGTGGAAATCAGCATTAGGATGCTCATATGCTCCCAGGGATTTGGATATTCCTGAATGCAGTTCTTTTGTAATGAGTCAACTAGATATTTCATTATGCACAATCTCTTGCATATGTTTATGCTACCTTGATGGGACCCAGGATTGAATGGACATTTTTCAGCATGACAGGAACCACATGAGGATTCTAGGGATTTCTGTCTAGAAAAATATCTGATGTTTTCACAGGAGATACAAACTGAAGAGTATAAAACTATGAGGAACCAGGGAATCCATCAACTTGCTCAGTAAGTAAAGTGCTAAATCACTCCCTGCCACCAGACATGTCCAGTACCACCTGTCTATCAAGAATATGCCTGCATTCACACTACAGAAAACGTGCAATCAGATGCCATTCCCAGCACACCATCACATACAAGCCCATACAATATGATTAACCCTAAAGAAAACCAGTTTTACCAAATAAAAGRCTATCATCAAAACAGCATAGCATTTAACTCAGCCCTTCTCCGCTAACTAGACTTGTGCAAAGTTCCTATGTCTAAAGAAAAAGTTTGCTTCAGAAAGTCATGTTTGCCTTTGGAATCAGTGGATTTGAGGTTAAAAAGTTGCGCACTTGTGTAAGTAATCATAATTCATTTACCTCAGCTCCCAATATTTACTAACAGTCTAGAGTAGAGTATGTCAGGTCTCGGCTCCACTATTTTATACAAACTGTTAATACTACTGACAAAAAATGTGTGTGTGCGCTGGGAGGACAATTTGAAATGATGTCACATACAAATTGACATGAAATAGTCTATTTACAAATAGCATCCATTAAAAAAAAGTACAGACTGTAAATGCTACAGTAAATTACATCTGTCTGTAAAGCAGTGAATAACTAATGCATGGGGACATACAGTAAGGCRTATGAATATCATTGTAACTGCTTTGTGTAACCCCCATAAACTAAAGAGAAATAATGAATCATTTATCTTAATGATACCAGTATTCTGCCAGACGTCAGATAAAACTGAAGAGTGAGGATAGAAAACTTGGAAACCCATTCATTCATCACGCATGTAAATACTCGTCAACTGTGACGAAAAACGTGACTTGGGTCTAACAGAATAAGCCAAGGTTTTCAGGTAGAGCAATATTTTTTAAAAACTATCAGATATAGCTTCTTAGACCAATAGTTTCATTGCTTTTCTCTGTAGCAGATATGAGAATCTCACTTGCCTCCCTACGGTCACAGTTATAACAGCATTTGTTAACTACATGAGACATGGGAGAAAAGTGTTGTCTCATATGTCTATGTAGGAAGCTAGTGTTGTAAAATGAATACTGACAAGCTCATCCTACATAAAGTTATATATGGCCACAAATCTCTACGTTACAAAGTCCAAACGCCACAAAATGCGTAGGAGCAGAGTATATGTAGCAAGGTAAGATCCTCTCAGTCCAGCGGTTATTGTATTTTGTCTGACACAGTAGATGTTGCTGCAGAGGAAGGTGTGACCCATCTACAAACCAGCTAAACATGCTCTCTAGAGGTGGAGGAAAGGGAAAGAAGTTCTTTCTCTGCGGTACAGCATGTCTTGAAATGTGAGATTTTGTTAACCTTTCTTTACACCAAATTTTATTTTGTGGTCAGTTACCAGTGTTATATGCATAAATACACCACTTAATAGACAGACTAGCTTTGGAAGGTGATAGGCAACTCAAAATAAAGCAAGAAAACCCCCCGACCTGTTCCAAAGGCCCCGCATATTTCATTGCAATGTACACGTGAGCTTTTTTCAGCTGCTGTAACTCATTGATCTSCATTTGGCAACTTCTGTATTTTTTTCTTCTTTTTATGGCACTTTGAAGGCGTGGGGTTATAAAGCAGTGATGTAAAACAACAATCTTCAAAAACAACCTAAATAAAGTATCTGTTCGTACCACTGGAAAAAAGATGGAAAAAGCAGATTTCCTTTGCTTCTATTAGCATTTTCAAAACCCACACAGACAGTGCAGAGCTCTTTAACATTTAACTTTTCCATGGGATGTTTGGGGGTTTTCTGCCTGCTAAAGGTCCTCTTATGGAGACTGTTATCCTACAAGTCTTATGTTTCACTCACATTTAAATATCTCAGCTCTAACAACACTGTTATCAGGCTATTGTTTTTTCTATGGCAACTGCAGTTAAAAATACCAAGGAGAGCCTTATTGTGTCACACAATGTAACACAACCCCAGAAAGTTCCCACTGTCAAGCAGAATCCTCTGTTACAAGATTTATTTAAGAGTATTGTATTGTCCTGCAAACAAATCTAGCTCCTTCAAAGAGTACGCGTGTTATCTGCTGCTCCACTACGGGCAATGAAGGTACCTTCACGGGCAGGTGGGGCTATTTATTTTCATCATGCACAAGCGCGTTATGACATAAACCTATAGGGCCTCTGTGAGAACTTCTTTTGTGAGGATTCATCAAGCTGTACAGTTAGTGCTCCAGCGCAATTCTTTGCCTTACATGTGATTATTGGAACAGATACAACAGTTCCTCTGTCCAGGAAGTACACTAATGATACTGCATGGCATGTATTATAAAGCGCCTGTTTGTCCCTTCTGTATATGGTTACTCAGTTTGGGATTCCTTCCATGCATTCATTGTGTCTTTCAAAAGAAAAAAAAACAAGAAAGAAAGGAAGAAGGAAGAGAAAAATCTCAAGCTATTTCTTTTGAGTCGAGAACTCCACACAGTAGCTAGGCACGCGCAGCCTGTTGCCCGTTTTGTGCTTTGCCATGTTATGTAGCAATACAATAACTTTGATCCCCTGGGAGGTGAAGCGGAAGTTGGTCTTCACCATTAAATTTTTTTATAGATAGCAAAGTCCATCCTTCCACCTGCATCCAAAGCACTGAGGCAGCTGGCAGAACAAAGCATGGGAGAAAAATAGCTGACCAGAATCTATCTGAAATTGCCAGCATACAGGTGCAGTCTTGTTTTTCATCTCAGTTGCAGCAGTCCCTAGTGACTGTCAATGTTTTACTGAGACTAATTAACCCTTTTTTGTCTAGGATGGACCAGAAACAAGAAAACAACAAATAAAAAAAAATCCAAGTTAAAATAAGGTAAGTAAAGAAACGGAATAATCATGTCTAGTCCAAAACTATGCTGCAAATTAAGAGACTGCAACAAAAACAAAAAAGAAACAGCAAAAGTATGAGGAAAACTTTACATCCTGAGATGTCTGAGACTGTTCTAAGCATTAGCATGTTACTTCTAACACCTGAATGAGGTGGTAAAGGTAAACAGAGAAATCACCTACTGCTGAAGCATGGCCAACTCTTGAGTGTAAAGGAGCAGTTGTTAAACAAGGAATAGTAAAACTAAACAATAAACTTGGATAAGCACTGTAGACAGGAAGTTAGGAAATATAAACAACTGAAAATAGAGATAAGCATTTGAGGATAGATAAGAATTCCCAAAGCTCTAGTGCACCCAAGACATCAACATTAAACATTCCTTTGGATCTTCAAGGAGAAGTAGCCAAGGAGTCCTATGATTTTTAAAATTTGTTGCTCAAAAAAGGCAGGAGAAATCCAAATGACCYGTGCAAAAAGCAGGATTATTCTCTATAATGCAGTTTCTAAAGTGCAACTTCTCTGTCTAAACTATGGGTTTTTACTGCTCCCCTGGGGGGATTATTCCACACTTCCAGTCTCAGGATTTTTCCTGTACATGTAGCCTAAATTTTGCTTCTCATTTTCACCTCATTCCTGCTGYTTATACTTCTCCCATTAATAGAAAACTTCTATCATTGCTATTTCTATTTCAAATATTTACCTCCTGTTCACGTCCTTTCTAGTGAAATGGCTGTCATTAAGCCAGGGTATATTTAGTTCTCTCAAAATCTCCACGAAATCAGCCCTCAATCGCTCAAATGCTTTCTGAGTCTTTCCAGTCTTCCAAGTTTCAGCGTGACCACAGAGAAGGAAACAGTCTTGCCTCTCTCCACAGTCATCTGATACCTCAACACAGTCATCTCAAAGTGCATTGGTCTTCTTTTTTCTTCTCTGATCACATGATGAGCACACATTTAACTTCACTATCAGAGAATTATTACTTTTTCCCTCAACATCAATTTTTCCACAACAGCTTGGTTTATGATCTGACCACATTTCTGATTTCTCACAAATATTAATGTACTGACTGCAAAGAAAAGCTAAGCAATAGCAAGACTGAAAGTCCAAACAGGGAAGCAGCATTTGGGCCTCTTTTTACCTTCACTCTTTAGTGTGACCAAGTTAAGAGGAGAGACAGGAGAACGAAGAAAAAAAACGAGGGAGATAGTCTCTGCCTTGCTCAGCGTTTTTGCCAAGTGTCCCACTTTCATGGTGTCTTTGCCTTGGCCTCCCAGGCAGGAAGCCCTGATGCTGTCCTCCAGCTTCTGCAGGACCCAGACTCAGCCCACCAAAGCCTCTGTGGCTGTAAATAAGGCGGTCTTTAAACAGAGAGTAACGCATCAGATGATGGGGATGTAAAGGACAAAGCAGGCTGCAAAAAGGGGAAATGGGCAGTAATGCTAGCACAGCATGAGCTCAGCTCTAGCATCAGAGCTGCTGCAAGCRAGCTGGTTCATTTTGAACAAGTCGGTTAAACCGATCCCACCAGGCTGGACTCTGGGATTCCTCCACTACAGTAGTATCCTTGGCCCTCAGCAAAACCACCCACTCGGCTTCCGACCAGCGGCAGCAAGGAAAGCGCTGCCTCTGGACCCGGGACGTGGCCGCCTGCCACCCTGGAAAGCAGGGCCCTGACGCAAATCCTTGGCAGTCCTCGCCTGTGCTTCCTGTAGACTCGCTTGCATTGCTGTGCCAGTTGTGCCTCCCGCATCCCTCGTTTTCAAGGATGCCATACACAGACTCGGCAAAAGGAAACCCATTTCCCTTGCCAAGACAGTTTAACAGCAGTCTCGGATGTTTTATCGGCTGTAAAAACAGCAAACACAGTTGAAAGACATTTCAACAGCTCACAAAATTTTATCTTTATGCTTTTAGGCAGGATTAAGCTCAAGAACCATTCCTGGATTAGATTTGTTTAACCTCTTCTTCAGTATCTTCAGTGGTGGAGATAGCACAGTTTTTGAGGCCTCTCTTCTTCAGGCCTCTCTGTCCTTAACAGGATGGTTTCTCAAAGACTTACTTGAATCTTCCTTGCTATGATTTAAGACCAGTCCTTTTTTCTTTTTTTTTAGTTGGCAAAAGGCATGAAGAGTAGTTGTTATTTTCCTCTTTGTGGCAATGTAAATAATTCATATTAATAAATAATTATCTATCTAATGAAATAGATTGAGATTTAGAAATGCTGGTCATTAGAAATCTTCAGCTGAAGGGCAGAACAGCTTAGTAATGCAGTATGACAAAACATATTCTCTGGTTGTGAAGGGCTCTTAACTCTAATATTTCAGAATTTAACTGGATTCATACTGTTAAATTGAAATTCCATAGTAAAAGGAATTCCAAGCTTGCAAAATTACTTCCTCCCATTCATAAATCATATCACTTTGCATATATTTGAATGGTCAAACATCTATTTAGTCCCCAGAATGATTTGTTCTTCCATTAGTGGAGACTAGATGAAAGCCACAGATAACAGCTCGTAGTGATTGAACATAAAGTAAAACTCTTTTATTGTACAGGATCTGCAGCCCTAGCACCATGGCAATAATCTAATGATGCCAAAACTTGGACGCCCTTCAAATGCTTCAGAACAATAGGTGCTGTCAACATGACCTATACGAGGTACCAACAACTGAGAAACCCGAGTCTGAAGTTGCACTCTCTTTCATTATGGATGGCATGTAAATGCAAAAATCTCTGGAGGCACCAAGGAAGTGCTATGCGAGCAGAAAGATAGACTAAGGGCCAGGGTCACTTAGGCCAAAAGTATTTAGTCTCCTCATTCTTACACAGACCTTCCAAAAGCAGGCTGCCATTGAAGCCTCTGAAGAAACTCACACAGGGGTGAACCAGAGTGTTAAAATATCGCAGAGGAGTGAGGCCTAGTAGCTCCCACTGACTTCAGCAGGACTTGCCCAGCAATGAAACACATAAATATTCACACTTTAAGAACTTCTACGTTTTAAAGTTAAGAGGAGCTCAGTCTGGGTAATGGCTGTGAAGCGGAAAGTAATCACTAAGGCTGCCCTAGCACTTCAGGACAGACCATAGAGGAGCCTTCTCTGGGCCAAAGGTGTGGACGATAAAAGATGTTGGTCAAGGGCACTCAGCTGGACGTCACTCCCATTAGAAGGAACGTCTGGCTTCTGCTGTTTGCAGCAAAACACCAAATTATTTTAATGGCTGGTTGGCCTATTCAAATCCACATGTATTCAATGTAGTGTAAAGCTAAAACACAGCTGAAGTGAACACATTTTACTTGTAAGCAAAAAATGGTCTCTCAGAACAATAATTGGAATAGATTTGGTATCTTTAAATKTTTTTTTGGGAACCGGAAAGGGTGGAGAAAATAACCCAAGCAAAACATGGCACAGTTAATTTCTTGACTATTATTTTCCTCTTTTCCTCCAAATGGTTGCATTTACTGACTACGTTATTTCCTGAACAGAAATAGTGTTAATTCTGAGTTCTGGAGAAGGAATCCATTCATAAGAAAAAAATGTGAGATCATTACAAACTGTTCGCTGACTCAAATTGAAAAAGAAGAGTGGACATGAAAAAAGGGCCCAATTCTCCAAAACCAAAACAATTTCAGTCAGACTGAGGTACTTATTTTACCTTAAACATATTACTCAATGAATTAATGAACTGGAGGTACATAGATCAGGACCTGCCAGGAATGTTCTCTTCCCCTATCATAGTATTAGGCTGCATATTTTTCAAGGTCTAAGTAATTACAGCCTTTATTTGCCCTGTTTCTGCCCAAACATATTTCCATTCCTTAAAGAGGGAGCACTTACAGCTGAGATGAGCACTGGAAACTGCGGCACGGCCTTCAAATCTTACGATGCTGTGTTGCTATTTCACGTACTGGGTGGACTGTAAAATAAGCACCGTTCCCTCAGCTGCTTGTTAATGTAGTGGTTTTGTTATGAAATCAGCCCTTCACCCCCTATAGGAGGTAGACATTCCCATTTGTGGGGGACAACAGCTTGTGTCCTTTCCTTGCCAGCTTATCCAGCATTTATCTCCTCTCTCTGTTTTGATGGTAATTATCGCTTATGAATGCAAGAAACCCAAGGGGAAAAGTAACCTCTCTTTTCTTGCCATGGAACATAGCTCAAGGCTTTGAAATTTTCTGGCCAGACTCCCATCCCAGATTTTTGGAGCTCCAGTGGGGCTTGTTCTACAGTCTATTATAGCTGCCAGGGGAGATTGTGTTGTGATAAGTTATGGTCGCCAACTACAGCTGAATAAACCACCTTTACAAAGAAAGGGCTTTCTCAGAGCTTCTTCATCTCATGCCTGCTATTGCCAGCGCCCAGAATAAAATCATTAGAAATGCCTGTCCAAGCCATAAAAACTGAAAACCAGGAGTTTACAAAAGCATACAAAACAAAACTCCAAACTTAGTCCCACCATATGCATGGCCTATACGCCGACTACTTACCAGGTCATACAGGTGTGTGGCAGCAAACTTTCAAGATTGTGCTAAAACAAGGCCTGGAAGATACACTGTCAGGGCATTTATATACAGATTAGCTCTCAGGCTCTCTCCAGGAGAAATATTAGTATCTCCAGCTTAAGACAGAGAAATTGAGGCAGAGGTTCAATTTACCCAAGGCCATGCCATAAATCATTGGAACAGCATGATTAAAACTGAATAGCCATGGGCTCATGAGTTCTGAAGTAAGATTCAGGGTCAGGATAGAGACCCTGCTCAAGTTAGAGATTCATGGCAGAGAAGGTAATGAATAAAACACTTTCACTGTCATTTTTCTTAAAGAATAGCTGTTAAGCACCAACACTGATCAAGTGGGTCTTACAGATACTATTCTAGAGGAAGAAAAAGGCAACTAGTAATAGTATGTATAACACAGAAAGAAAGGAAATATATGATCATGAAATGTAAATGGTCCCAGAAACATATGTTTTTAACTCTGTCACACTGCCATCAGATAAAACTAAGCCTATACATAAGAGGGAAAGGGGAAAAAATGGTCATGTTTTGTACCAGATTCACTTACACATAGACTGTGTGGAGCAGAGGGCAGTCTAACCTGTTTTCTCTATAAAAACCTATGCATATAAACCTATACGTATTTAAGTACTGCTATCGTCTCCCATTACTCGTTTCTTTTCTAGACTAACAAACACAATGCCTTGAACTTTCTGCATAGGTCCATAAATCTCTCGCCATTCCTGCTGCTGTTCTCTGGACCCTCTTCAACTTGTCTATGGAGTTCAGTACACAGTGCCCAAAACTGGAACAAAGTGTTCGTGGTGAAGCTTCACCAGCCCAACTTAGGAAGAAATAATCCTTGTCCAGGACACATTTCATTCCTGTTAATGTCAATACTGGAATGCGATATGGTTTGTGGGATGTTTTCTGAAGTTATAGTGCCCTTTTGCTCCACTTAG
The DNA here is from genome assembly GCF_003343005.1 of Rhea americana. Lineage (NCBI taxonomy): Eukaryota > Metazoa > Chordata > Aves > Rheiformes > Rheidae > Rhea > Rhea americana. The sequence goes on from NW_028185928.1 coordinate 1,757,982, forward strand.
CTTGTGTCTGAACCTATTGCCCCTGACATTTTTCTGCCATAAAACTGACAAAGCATTTTATATTTTTGCCTTTGGTTCCTCCTTCCTGTATTTCACACAGATCTTACTGGCTGTTGCTTTATTTGCACCAGGTCACTCATTTCCAAAATCATTTTAATTCTGATCACAGCCTGCGAAGAACTTGCAAACTTTTGGTGTCACCACACAAATTTTATAAGTACTATTACATCGTCCAGGTCAGTAGGGGAAATAGCAAATAGAAATGACAGAAAATTGATCTCAGGGGCCTTACTTACTTACATCTCCCTAGTACAGTAACTAAACTTTGGTAACTGTTCTTTGAATGTAGCTTTTCTTTTTTAATTAGTTATGCATCAGCTCCTGTTCTAGGAGACACTGTCTCATTATTTTATTAAAAATATCATGCATCAAATATCTTACCAAAATCAAAATTTATCACAGCTATTATGCAGCCTTATTCATTTAGCCCAGGTATGTTGCCAAAGAAGCAAATTCATTAAAGTATTCAGTGTCAGTGTTTTTCATACAAGAATTTTTTTCCTAAAAAAAGGGTCTTTAAATAAGGACAGAACTTCTCTGTGAAAACTGCTCAATGTTATCAACATTTTATGTAAGATTTTAATTACTATTTTTTTCTGGAATTATTTTAAAATCACTGCTGGTATCTTTCTTGAACATATACTGTAAGTCTATTTAGGAGTATGAATTAGGTCCATGACTATTTCAGTAAAAGCTTAATTTTCATTTTCATTGGTTAAAAATTCAAGTAAAAATACCTTGAAAAACAGACCTAGATCAAACCCAAGAAAAGGAAAATAGTGTAATCATTTCAGCTTGTTTTGTGAAAGCATTTTCCCCATTTTCAGACAGCACTAAGATTCTGGATCACAGTATTACACTTAATTTGGCCAAATGTTTTTCATCCTGGAGCAGATACTTCACCACCTTAGGGTGGAAGCAGCACAGACAATCCCATTCTTTGACCTTGTCTAGTCAAAGACAGCTAGAAGGACAGTGGGAAATAACTGCCCAATCAACCTAAACAAAAAAAAAACCCAGCTTTCAAAAAGCCCGGTGCAAAACAAGGCAGCTATATGAGTATATACACGAATTTACCCAGGAGCGAATAAGCCCTCTGAGTCTGGAGAGGCACAAGCGAGTGGCTCTGGGGGTGGCAGGGTGGGAGGTGAGCGGTGGCTGGTGCCGGGACATCTGGCACGCTGCCACCCTCGGCGTTCCTCCGTTTCAGCTGGGCTCTGCCGGGGAAGGCGGGAGGCCGGCGGGGGGAAGCGAGAGCGGCTGGGAGGGAGAATGGGCGCCGCACCACAAATCGCGTGTCCTCCTGGGAGCCCTTAATCTTGTGTGACATTCCCCACTGCTGACAAATACGCGTATAACAGGGCCTGTTTTCCACACTGCTGCACTGCACAGCGAAGAGCGTATCAGCGTGCCCCTCAAGTATTTTTCCCCTGATTTTGCACAGGCTCCAGTGAGGTAATGGCAAATCAGAAGTAAATTCTCTTTTTCTGTCTCACTAGACTCTTACTCAGCACACAGGATTCAACCTGACCCTGCAAAATGTACTCGTGCAAGGGATGCTGCACAGGAGAGGTTAACCAGTGCTGAACTAAGGCTTCGGGTAGAAATACGCGTCTGCAAATTTGGAAGTTGTGTCAGTCTGTTGTCAAGCCCTATGAAAGCAGGTACCTAGACTTAGCTGGTTCTAGGTCTAAGGAAAGACACTGAGGCTCCAGAAGGAGATACCAAGAGTTCAAATGAATTAGGAACAGGTTTCCTGAATGGGACAGAGATAAGTTTCCAATATGTACTCCCACACATCCAAAAAGAAGAACGAAACAAAGAAGATACCCCCAAACATTCACAGGTGTTGGAGTGCTATATTCTTAGTTGGAGAAACTGGTAGGGGTTGACCGACAGAAGTGAAGTAACCTCAGCCTGCAAAAWGATTGAAGCTTGACAGTGTTTGATCAGTGTGTCACCTCAAGTCACACACTTTCATCTCCCAGCAAAACTTGTTCCTAGAATAAGTAACCTGAACTAAACACCAGGTTTATAGCCTTTGGCAGCAGGCCCAGTCTAAGTGCACTTATCGCTTAGCCTAAAGGGATTTTATCCTTTAAGCTTTCGCTTCCAAACCTCCCAGTTTTTCATGGCCCAGGAGAAATCTTCATTGGTAATGGTATGAGCTGACCATCAATAGCCTTTATTGCATCCTATTTTAGTGGCATGAAAAAAAATCCCAGTGAAAGTTAAGTATTGCTAAAACAATAGTTCTCCCAGTGAACCAGACTGAACCAAATTGTTGCTGGATGATAGTACAAGCTGATTTGTTGGGTTTTGTGATGTGGGTCTCAGTAATGGTTAGAGCAGGAGGCAGGAAATCGCATGCTAGACTATGTCTACATGTCTCTACACTTCAACATTGAATTAGTCCAAGGTTTAGAACCTGGGAAGTATCAGACAATTTCCTTCTGTTAACTCAGAGACCTAATTTTGTGTAGTCAAATCTGTATTATTTTGTTACCAATGAGTATGAACACCAAAACTCCAGACTTCAAAACTGCAAACTGTCATCTATGGCTTTTTCTGCTTTCAGCATAAACCTGAAGCCTGACTGAAAGTTCTGCAAGCCAAAGCAGTGAYATGTCACTTAATGCCACGGCAGGGAGCTTCACCTTTCCTGTAAGGATTAGAGCATATACCTGGACGGCGGGAAGCCCGGCGCCCGGCCGGGCCCCGCTCAGTTCGGACCTGCAGCCCTGGCTCTGAGGAGCACGTCCTGAGCGGAGAAGCTCGTCACGCTGTTGGTTGAGCAGGCACGATGCTGGGAGCTCTGGCCGTGTGCAGACGCAGCACCCAGCGCATTTACTGCCCCTTCTGCCCTTTTCCTGATAACACTTTCTCATTATGACATTATACCAAAGCACAATAGGGATTAACCACCCCATAAGCTTATTACAGGCTTATGCAGGCTGCTTGGCTTTAGTTGGCATTTCTTTTAATGAGCCTGGAGCTGATGTCACTACTACAGCCATGACTGTATATCTCCATTAACTGTTAAAATTAATACAGGAYAGAAAATTAAGCTGCTTTATCTAGTGTCTATACAAAAGTGTCAAAATACTGATGATATATACACAGGAAAAAAAAAAGGCTGATGATGCAATGGCAAAGTAAAAACATCAAAGTGGAACTAAAGGTACATTTAGAGCCCATAATAAATAGCCATTGCCAGGTGAATAATCTAAAACAGATRGTGATGTTAACAAATTGCATTTACAGTGCACATCTCACTGTCACCTGCAGCAATGAATAAGTGGACAGAGACTTATGTGCACTAAAACTACTACAGCAAGCAAGGAAGCAAAACAGCCTCATCAAAACAAAAACCCACCCTCATCCTCATCAAAATTTAGGAGATGACAAACAGGAATTTTCCTCAAATTGCACAGAAGTGTGGTGCAGAATGGGTTACATTTAGACCTGGGTTAATAGCAGGATAATCCAAGTCGGAAGGTATCTCCAGAAAAAAGATGAAATTCRGTTTATCTTCATTTTGACTGAGAACTGAGGCAAAGAGCATGAGCAGTTGAATACATGGAGGGCCTACTYTGATCATCTTCCTAAGCATGGAGCAATAAGAGACATTTGCAAAAAAAAGTGATTTGAGAGAAACTTGTACTAAATTTCTTTTCAACTCCTTGACAACTTCATCAGAACTCTCTCAGTATTGTTAAACAAAACTGTCCATGCTTAACGCAGGCAGAAAAACACAAACATAAGCTGATCAAAAAGACAGTTTTATCAACACAGAGTGTTTCAGCTCCAGGTCTTACTTTCATCATCAGAAAAACATGGTTAGTGCCTGCACTGACTCATAAAATGTGTGAAATGAGGTTCCTCTGTTGAACATGTCCACAGAGTACCATTAACTGTCTTTCTGACTCTCAGCAGAGTAGGATCTAAGCCAATATATTCTGCAACAATTTCCTTTCCAGCTAGTACCTCTGTCTGCACTGACTTTGCCATGCACATTCCAGGATGTTAATGAATGTGGGTCTGGGAGCGATTTCTAGAGTCAGAGAAATTATGGTAATATTGRTCTTTCTGTCTCACTCTTTTTTTCCCCCCCTTGTTCTAGCTAGACCTGCATTTTATGTGACTACAGAGCTTTCAAACAGCTATATCATAACAGTCTGTCGCAAGTGTATTGGGTGTTTCAGTTTGCCAGACCTGTCATAATAAATTAATTACAGGATGTTGCAGAAATGGCTGAGTTCCAGCAGCATCTTGCACAGTTTAATATAGCCCCATTTCCCCATTTCGATGTATTTGTGGTTAGATAAATCCTCAGAAAATTTACAGCTGCTACACACTAGTTTATTATACTCCTTGCCTGTGCAGGCGATATAAGTGCAACAAGAATTTGATCTCTTTTTACTGCATAGATTTTACTGATACTGCTTTACCGGTGTGGAAACATTTTTCCGCTAAAAGTGGCATCTGCAGTTTCTTCTGAGTATTTGCATCACAGCATTAGACAGGAATTGTAAAACTCATTTGCCGCAGCCTGTCACAGTGCAAAATCATTTGGCCTGACGAAGGCCTCACAAAAAGTCAGGTGGCTGGAGTTCTAGGTGAAATGCAGAGCACTTTCATTTATGAGCGCAAACTGAAATAGATTTTGGAGACATTTTAGGTTATGTAGATTAATGGATAAACTACAGCCTTGATGTTGCTACTGAAAGCCTAGACCTTGCTCACTTTGCTGTGGCTTTGCTTCGGTATAGGGGTCCAGTCTGAGCAGCTTGCAGGACTGGGACTTCTGTATTCCTGGCCCTGCTGCAACTCAGACCAGTCGGCAAAGGAAGGCAGAAACCAACTGGCATACAACAGACAGAATAAAGAGCAAAACTCTTGCTGAAAACACTGTGAGGAAAGTACATCTAAGCGCTCTAGCGAGTGCCACACACGAAAAGGATCATAAGGAACATTTAATGCTCAAAACAGCAGCCACTAGAAGCTTGGTTTGAAATCCTTATCTCTGCTCTAGCTACTTTATACCAGATGAAGAGGCTGGAGCTGCATGAGTCTACACAGGAGCACATATTGCAGCAGACATCCATGAAGGCATCCTCTGAAAACCTCTGCCAGAACCAGAACAGCAATCCCAGGCAGTGCTACAAGCTGTATAAGATGTATAAGGACCTTTCTGCACTGGAGGTCAGGATTAGGAAAGTGCAAAGTTATGAATTGCTGGAGAGATACGAGAGAATCTTCCTCATAGGTTCTAAGAGTTCATCCAAAAGGCTCCTATAAATGGCACAAAACTTAATGTATTAAAAGGTGAAGTGGTTAAATATCTAATTTCTAAAGTCCAAAAACATGACTGAAGCCACCAAAGCTCTGCTATAACACGCCTTCCCACTATCTTCTGTTCCTTGTTCTTAAGTTCCAATTTCTAATTGCCACATTCTTGCAAGTCTCCCCCAGACAGTAGTTCTCTCAAGTTGCTTATTTCCCTTCCCTCTCTCAGACCTCCTCTCGTTTCTATTCCTTACGTGCAGCAGTTTTGCTCCAAATGCAGACATTTTATACTTCAAGCAATAAACCCTCTTGAATTGATACAGTATGTTTTTACAGGTGCAGGTGCATATCCATAAATTAATTTCTCCACAACACTTCGGAGAGCCATTGGACAGAAAGCTAAGGAAAAAAACACTACAGATATGTACATGAATCTTTCCAGTCTTCTTTTACTACTCAGAAAATACTTTTTCTCCCCATTTTCACATTCATAAAACAAGCTGTAGTGCATACATACTAATTTCATACGTGCTAGTAAAAGATCATTAGAAACCCCCAGCACTCTTTGTGTTTACCAAACAAGTGTTTTTGCTTTAGTCTGTTCCCGCCTTAAATGAAGTATTTCCTATTCACCTTAGTAATTAGAGCAGAAGGATGTGGTGAATGAAGTGCCTCATTATCAAGTTTGTATCCGCGGTGCCTGCAGAGTGGCTACCATGCCGGCTATTTTTCATAGCTGTCTGCTTTTGCTTGCAATGGGCCATTGTTAACCCTAAATGATCCTGACGTTCAATTCTCCCTCAGACAATCGGGTCCAGCCGGCAGATTTAGTTCACTAGTCAACAGAGACTTTCAGTTGTCATGTTCCTCTGTGTTCTCATTAGCCCTTGTTTGACTGTGATCCATCCCCTATTGCCTTCTGAATTAAGTGATGCTACGAACACACTACTTGTGTATTAGGATGTCTGTCCCTTAAATTATTCTGAGGAAAAAAAACTCAATGCAATCTGATGATTATGAGGAAACACAAGGGAAAAATGTGCCACCCCTTTTTTCTGTTTTGATTTTGTTAATTTGTGCACTTTTTATGATGACTCTGGCAAATGACAAATATGTAATAGAAGGAGCTGCATGCTGCAACCACACTATCTTCCCACCCCACCAAAACCCATAATAGTGACAGACCTAGTACCTTGCTACTATAAGGCACTTAAAAATGTCTAGTATTTTACCTTTTCTTCATACAGATTTTTACCTGCTTTGTTCCAGCACTGAAACAGTATTATTAGTGAACAGCGTTGACTTTAACCTGTAAAAATTCCTTGAACAGGTGTTTTTAACTCTGGGATTTCAAATTATGACTTAGGGAGCAACTTTGCGGTGCACTCATGCTTTAGGATACTTAATGTAGTTCTCCTTTAACTACATAAAAGAAGGATTTCTTTTTTCAGTAGGTAATCTGAATCTTTTTGGAATTAATTTATTAAATTTAAATTTAACTCCTTCAAACACTTGGACAATTTTGAAGAGGTGTAGGCAATGTACATTTTAAAGTGATTTTAAAAATCCCTTTGCATTAATATTCAAACAGAAACAAGATGCATCATATAAAGTTAAGTAAAAATTAATTTTTAAACAATCACTCTATTCCAAACTGTTTAAAAGTTTCATTTTTTCTTGTATGTTTAAAATCCCAACAGCAATGCCTGAGGAATGAATGTAGGTATGCATAGTCACAATCCACTAACACCGAAGTGAAAAACAAATTATTTGCCTTAAAATGAATGTTAGCCATATTTCTAAATCAAAGGTAAACATTATGCCCAATAATAATTTGATTAGAAGAAATTTTAGTCTGGATGTTGTAATATTGAAAAATCACTCAGAAATGTTGTTCTTTAAATACAAATCTTTCTCTTTCCCCAGTTTCTGTTAAATAAATGCAGAAAGCTCTACTACTGCAGAGAAACAGTAGAAAGCAATAGAAGAATCTAACCAACCAGGAGCTAGGGAGAAAAAATTATGAAAACAAAAGATACTACAATTACAACAAAAGCATTATGAAAAGTTTGTTTTCAATTCCATGCATTTTCATGTCTAGGCTCTTATCTGATTTCTTCTGCTTAATTGTTATTTGGAACTGTGCCTTGGAAGACACTACTGCTCCCTCTCCTCTCAATTTGGAAAGTGTGGCAAAGCCGCTCTATTCAGCTTCAGAGCAGTGAACATAATTGGAGCCCTAGTTCGCAGGCATGAAAGGAGGTGCTGTGCCTTTGATTAGAACTACCATCTCTCTGTGGTGTTTATCTCAAGTGTTATTTCTGTCTTCAGCATCCACAATGCCAAATTAACATTTTACAATGCTTCCCAATGAGCTTCCAGATCTTGGCTACTGCTCAGCTCTCCCTGGCGTGGAGCTTGATGTCATGCTCTGCCCTTAATTTAAATGTGACCCAGGACATTTTAAAAAAACGTAAGATGTTGAGATTTTTCCCTCTTATAAATCTGTAAATCACGTAGAATTATGTGTTAGAATATATTTCAAAAGCTGAGAGATAAGCTAGGAGCCTTGCTGCCATTAAGCAGTCCCAAGACTAATACAATTTTACACCACATAGAACTAGAGAGACAAACAAGAATGTGGCAGCACATATGTGTAAGTTCCATTTAGGGCATATACAAGCACTGGGCAGAGCAGAACTAGGATTGCTAGGAAGGAACAATTACCAATGGGGCCAAAAAAAGAGTATTTTCTACCGTGTTTTACTCAAAAGAAACATGTTCACAGATTTTTCTGGCTTTAAACCATGTGCAGGGAAGATATTACAATATATAGCAACTAGTCCTCTGCATCTGGGTGCATTTCACACATCAGTGCTCAACATTGTTATTCTCACTTCTTTTTTTAATGGAATCAAGTGCTCTGTCTACTAAATAAGGGCTTTCTAATTTTATGTTATTTATTGCTTCAGAGGGGGAGGAGGAAGAATTTCCTAGCAGAGTAAAAATAAACTGGACATTATCAGCCAGAAAAAATACCAACACTAACTGATATAAAATGTTTCATTTAATATAAAATGTAAATTATTCAGAGCTGCAGATAATGAGTGAAATCATTAATAAAAGTTCACCACATACCACTTGACTGAAAACAGATTAATGACACATACAAGTGAATAAGGGCTACACAAAAAAGTAAAACAAACAACATAGTTTGATRCAAAATATTTCATTCAGACAAAAGAGAATGTATTTGGCAATACTGCTGCCAAAGCAGCCAGAAAGTCTGACAGAACTGTAATGCACATTTATTATATGCATAAAAACTTCATCTGAAAACACAAATGGCTAGACTTTACAATACTTACTTCAACTGGCAAGCATGAGGAGCCCCACTGAAGTCAGATTAGTTGCATAGGTAGTTACTCAACAATTTGCTCAAAGATGCAAAATGTAGTCCAAGGGAACATTTGATGTCAGGAAAATATTTTTACAAAGCTTACGTTTTCAGGTACACTGTAATGTTAGCATTCCTTTCAAATGTTACCATTCCAAAACACTGCTCTATTTTATTTACAACAAATTTTGACCTGCTAATTTAGTAACTTCTGTTGTGGCTAGACTTGTTTTGTTTTAGATCACACTTTTCAACTCAATTCTCTGTTTACGATGGAGTAATCTGCAAATTTCACACTTCCTAGCTTCATCCGAAGTCTACTGAAGTGCCTGTTTAGCCTACGCTAGGGGGCTGATCAGATCTTAAATTCCTTCAAATTGCCTTTGTCAGTGAGGTACTCAGGAAATATCAAAGTACATTTCAGATTTTACCAGTCCAGTGAGGAGTTGAATATTTAAGTTCTGTTGATTTCAAGGAAACCAAGGGGACAGGGGAAAATATTCTGAAATAGGCTTGCACCACTGGTAAGTCACAACTGGCACCATTTTTGTATTTCGTTTTCTTTTTTTTTCTTTTATTTCTTGATAATCCTAGAAATAAGATCATAATTGCAGCATTCAAATCCTTCTTTCCGTATATACTGAATGTCACACCACTGTTTGGAATTAAATTATGACTACACATCATAGCATTCAGGCTCAAAGGCAATATTTGTCTTTCCACTTGCACTTGAGTTTGAGCCTTTCCCTGCTCTTTTCTTCTTCTTCAATTCCATCCCATGGGCTGTAGGTTCATTTTCAACACCATTAGCTGCAAGTGATGATACAGAAGTATCAAGACCCATTAAGTTGGGCTGATTTTCTGTTTCATTCTTCTGTATCCTTTTCTTTTTTTTCTTTGCATCTCTAGAGGAAGGTGGAAATAAAAAGAGCAAAAGAAACACATAAAGTTAACTCAAGTTTAGAGCTTTTTCCACCCACACTTGATGTGTTAAAACAATTGCCTGTCTGTCCCTCTTGAGTATAATGCTGAAACACCTAAAAAATTACTGTTCCACTGCAGAACAAAACCAGAAAAAACACGAGGACAAAATACAGAAGACCATTCCAAATCCATTAGTCTGCCTTTCAGTGCATGTCCTAGTGCTGCGTTGAAAAGAACTGCCCATGTTCTTAAAAATCAGCTAAAGCCTTGATTAATAATCAGCAGATGTAATTAAAAATTACCAACCCTCCTCCTCACATAAAAGTCATTGCACTTTTATTTTATTTCCTAAGCTCAAATACCAACATACTTGCAAGTGAAAAGAGATTTCTGGTTTATTTATTCAACTACTGTGAGAAAGTCAGGCAGGCAAAGTGCAAAAAATTAGTCTGCTCATTTTAATTTACCTGAAGTAGGATACATTTATGAATCAGAAGTCACTTTAGTGTCAATTCATTCTTATCAAACTTCATACAATGTCAAAAGCATCAGTTCAACCCATATCCTCCTGTATCTTTCCCAGTTAGTGCCATTTTAAAATGGAATTAGACTGGTCTTGCTGCTGCTAACACATAGCTTACACCACTTCTACCACGAATTCCAATTCTTGGCAGAAGTTGTAACTTTATTTAACTATGATTAAGTAGCAGCACTTAGAATTTAATCTTTTAAGGACAGGTACTGTCCTCATTCAAAATATGTGCTGCCCATAGCACAAACTAGTCTTAGTTTGTGATTGGAAATGTTAATGCTGCTGAAACACATGTAAACAAGTGGATCAATCAACACTAAAGATACTAATGAGGTATGTGCAGTTACCCCCAAAACGCTGATGCAAAAGCAGCAATTACTGTTGGTGATATTGTCCAAATGTAGTAAAACTTTATAGATAGAGCCGTTCACACAGTGTTGCTAATGGAATTATGGCTATCTGCCTATAATTTGAAACTTTTTTAATGTAAACTGTATATTCTTGAAATACGCAGATTGTTGCAGCTGTAATAGTGGAACAGCGTGAAAGAAAAGGTTCTAGAGTTTAAGACCCCTGCTTCAGGATTCCTGGAATCATTTGAGAAGTACTGCTGTCTGAGGAAATCGAGGCATAGAATCAAGAATAGCAATTTAAGTACCAATCTACCAAACTAAGCATTCAGCTGGGCCTACTGCATAATCAATTGTAAATTTACAGAGAAAGCTCTACATAGCATAGCTCAACAAAACTGTACCACGCAAACACACCTGAAGAAATTGCATCTTTACTGAGAAATTGATCTAACCACTAATATCAGAAAGGTGAGGCTAGCATGCAGGTTTTCAGTATAAAATCTCAAAGTGTGAGAAGTAGTTCTCATCTTTTTGTTATTTTGAATATCACAGGTAGTGACTTATCAAAACTTCGAGCCTTCTTAGATAAAACCTTAGTTCACCTAGTATCCATCACATGGACATTTCTCTATTCCTTTTAAAATCTGGAAAAGGTAGATCAACTCTTCTAAAGGGAGGATATGATATTAGGGCTTGTAATTCAGCTTTCTTTTGCAGGAAATGTTACCACCATAATGAATACTGTTCCAATAGGCAAAATAGTAGCCATTTATCTTCAGGCTTGAAGAAAGGTATAATGAGTTGTACAGGTGCTAAAACAGTTTCACTTCTGCATAGTGGAAATATGTACTTGGCAATTACATCTCACTTGAGTCTTCAAAAATTCATTTACTGCATAATTAGCATGTGACACGGATATTGAGTGCATTTTCACAGAAAATAGGAAGAAAATGTAAAGTCTTAGGTGAAGTAAGTATTTAAGTACAGATCAGACTGAATATCAAGTCATGTGATGTTACTGTTGGATGCTAAAATAGAAATCTTTTCCAGGTAAGATCTTAGTATTTGCAAATGCATTGTTTTCTAGGATATTTCAAAACACGATAATTGTAGTGAACAAGAAAAGTTTTCAGACAAAAAGTGAGAGATTTAATGAAGTATCTGCAGGCATTTTTCTGAAATGTTTTACAATGTAATTTGTACTATATAGATAACTTGTAAACAGAAACATGGAGCAGTCTTTCAAACTAAGAGCATTAGAAATGCAAGAAAATTGTTCTCTTCCAGCTCCCTGAATAAGGCAAAACCTTGCAGTCTCTTCTGAAACAACTTTATGTGTGTATAACTTTATAATTATAAAGACAAATGGATTCCATTTCATTGTGTTCTAAATCACGGAAGAACTCAAAAAGCACATACTTGCAGATTCAACCTTTAGATCAGAAATCGGCATTACTCAGGTGTGCATTCTGACCTTAAAAAATTAAGTGAAAGCAGCCCTCTCTACAGACAGACAAAACCACCACAGGAAAAAAACAAAGCAGCAAAACTTAATAAAATCTAGAATGTCCTGGAACATAGAAGAGAAACACAGCACTGCATAGTACTGACATGCCTATCTTCCTCCATTTCAAATTTGCTATCTTCTGACAAGGTATAGCATCAGACAGCACAGCACTGCATCAGGCATTGCCTTGGACTCTCCCTCACTATGATCAGGTGTAAATGGCTTGGTACTCTGAAAGCTTGAGAATGAGGCTTTGCAACACTGCTATTTGTCCATACTGTATAGCAGTGACATGAAGCATGACCTTCATGTTTAGACTAGCATCTCCATCATGTTCCCATTCCCTCCTGTTCAGGAGGAGGACGTAGATACCAGGTATCTTTTTTCATCTTGCAACTGTAAAGGCTTTTGGCCTTTACTTCTTCAGCATGACACTCTAGTGTAACTCAGGTTAGTTTCCATCAAAATGAGTATTTCATATTTCATATCACTCGAAATACTTGAATTTGATTAAGTTCTTTCTAATTTCACATTTTAAATCTGTGGTCCCACATTCTTTAGTGGACACCCTGGAAAGGTCCCTCAAAAGAATTGTTTGGTTAAGTTTACTAATACAGTTAAATTATATCAAATTTTGGATCCTGTCTTTTGACAGACTGTATTAACTGTGACAGTAATTCCACTGGAAGGCATTTCCTTCCTCAATGCAAGTCCTATCAGAATACTCCAACCCTGAATTCTGTCAATGTGCAGTTTGCAGTCTTTTCGTTCTCAAACTCATGTTAAACTTTCCACTCACAATTCATTTTCAAATCTTTCTACAGCTATGGAGAGAAAATTAGGATTTAGAGCTGAAACTAAATATTTAGCTGCATCTATACTATATCAGCATAGATTACCTGAAGAGAGGTCCAGTTTGGGAAATGATCAGTGAAATAGCTTTGTTTAGATTACAGATGCCTGTAATGGCAAACAAAGGAAATATTTTCACACGCATTTTTTCAAATATAAATGGTTGCAGTAAGTTAAAGATGTAGTGGAAGCTTATGTTCAAAATGCTGAGATCTTATCTGCCTCCAGCTTTCACACAATAAATACATAAATTTTTAAAAACACAAGTGTCACAATCAAAGATGCTAACTCGCTCCTCTTCTCTGTATGTGACAAACTTCTTCAATTCACATTAATTAACTTCTAGAAAGTACAAAAGTAGTTTGCAGGTTATAGCAATAAAGGTTAATACAGAGCTAAGGGATGCCACAGGGTAATCTTGTATCTCTAAATTATACTTTTGATTCTCTTGTACACTGTAGTCATCACTCTTTGAGGGGAGAAGTGTGTTTGTGTGCACGTGTTTATGTATGTACGTACATACATGAATCAGTATTTCCTTCACATTTTCTGTGTCATACACTCTCTTTGAATGATTATCCTGAAGCTAATTTCTTGTTTTGCTTGCTAAAACAAAATAAATTCTCCAGTATTTCTCACAGCTTCCTAAGAACAGTTGTAGAATAACACTGCAAATGTTATAAATATTTCTTGCTTACTGTGTTGCGGGCGAGTCTATATCTATGTCACGTTCAGAGAAAAATTTCAGGTCTCCTCCTGACTTACTGATGACTGGTGAAATCTGTAAAGAAAAAAAAAAGAAAAGAAGGAAGGTAAAAAGACAGACAGACAGACAATGGGGCCAACATATGTACATTTAAAACCCACCAGCTTCCTGAATAAGGAGAGAATACACCTCGTTTGAAAAAAGAATGTCTATCAGCCATAAAATGTTAACTCCTATGTGGTTAAAAACAAGGAAACAGTACCCCTGCTTTAAAAAAATAACACTACTTGCAAATAAAAGACAGTTTTCAGGTGTGGGTAAAAACAAGAGATTATGAATCTGCTTGAAATAAGCTTAAAATACACAGTCTCAAATTAAGCTATTTCTGCTACTGAATGAATAAATATAAAGTAATAAAAAGGCACTTTATTGCATAGTTTTCACAGCAGCAACATGAAACTTGCCTGTTTCTTTCAACTAATCTAACCCTGCAAGTTTCATTCAAAAGTGGTTCAAATCATTCCAGAACACTCAGCAAATCCAGGCTCAAAAAAATGTCAAAATTGAAAGCATTTTGAAGTCTCGTATAATTCTCTAGTTTCCAGTGTAATTAGTGGGTTCATATCCAACTTGCCTTCTATAAATACAAACCTCTTCTAATACTAACACGTCTGATATTTATCRCAAAAATTCCCATAACGAACTGGTAGGTGACCTTTCTCAGTTTACTGTCTTCAGGGACAGACTATTTTCTCTACCTTCTACTCTGTTCATATGCATTCACTATCTATATTATTTCATCTTCAGGGAGGAGAGAAGCCGACACAATTGGCAGGTCTGATGTCTCACTCAAAAGCTCACTGGAATCCAGCCTACACTACACATCCAGCCATGAACTTCAGGCCCAAAGAGCACCACAATCAATCACAGAATCACACAGAATGCTTGAGGTCAAAAGGGACCTCTGGAGATCATCTAGTCCAACCTCCTGCTCAAACAGAGTCACCTAAAGCACACTGGACAAGACGGCCTCTGGGCGAGTTTTGAATATCTCCAGAGAAGGAGACTCCACAACCTCTCTGGGCAACCTGTGCCAGTGCCCTGTCACTCTCACAGGAAAGAAATTCCTCCTCAGGAGGTTCAGGCAGAACTTCCTGTGCTTCAATTTCTGCCCATTGCCTCTTGTCCTGTCACACGGGACAACTGAAAAGAGTTTGTCCCCGTCCCCTTGACACCCTCCCTTCAGGTACTTGTACACATTGATAAGATCCCCCCTCAGTCTTCTCCTCCCCAGGCTGAAGAGGCCCAGCTCTCGCAGCCATTCCTCATAGGGCAGGTGCTCCAGCCCTCTGATCATCTTYGTAGCCCTACGCTGGACTCTCTCCAGTAGCTCCATGTCCCTCTTGTACTGGAGAGCCCAGAACTAGACACAGGACTCGAGATGAGGCCTCCCCAGGGCTGAGTAGAGGGGCAGGATCACCTCCCTCGACCTGCTGGCAACACTCTTCCTAATGCACTCCAGGATACCATTGGCCTCCCTGGCCACAAGGGCACCTTGCTGGCTCATGGTCAACTTGTCATCCACCAGCACTCCCATGTTCTTCTCTGCAAGCTCTGAGAGTGGATCTTATCAATGTGTATAAGTATCTGAAGGGAGGGAGTCAAGGGGATGAGCCAGACTCTTTTCAGTAGTGCCAGGTGACAGGAGAAGAGGTAACAGGCATGAACTGAACAACAGAAAGTTCCACCTGAACATGAGCAAAAACTTCTTTCCTGTGAGAGTGACAGAGCCCTGGACCAGGTTGTCCAGAGAAGTTGTGGAGTCTCCTTCTCTGGAGATATTCAAAGCCTGCCTGGATGCAACCCTGTCTAATGTGCTCTAGGTGACCCTGGTTGAGCAGGAGGTTGGACTAGATGATCTCCAGAGGTCCCTTCCAACCTTACAGATTTTGTGAAAACTGGAGAAGCTGTGGAAAGCTGCAGAAAGGAGCAAGCATACTCAGAAGCTAGTATCATAATGCTATCATTAAAAAACTTTCCTGGCCCTCTATTTCAGGTTGACAGGACTACTACATTCTGTATGTGTCTGTCTGGCATGGCATACACAAAAGAAAAATAGAAGTCATATGCAGGCAGGTATGGTGAGAGTGGGGACCAGTTCCTATGAAGATCCTAGAAAGCTGGAGAAATGGTCACTTTCAGGATATTAGAGCCTTAGGCCAGAGAACAGAGAGATTAGATCTGGTACTTTCCAAAAAATAAGATTTTTTCAGGGAGCAAAGAAAGAGGATGGGCTTGAAACTAACTCAGCCTTCGAAAATATCATAAATGTTCGTCAAGTTTTAAGACTGTTAATTGAGTTTCAGATTTACAGCCAGTCTGAAGCCAAACCCACTACTTTTTGTTTCTGAATTTCTCAAACAGATCTCGTGCTAAAAAGATCGGTCTATCCAGTTCTGCCATGCACAGAGATACTCATCTGCTTGTAAATGAGATGTTTGATGTTCTAGTATCACCCTACATTGGTCCAGGAAACAGTCAGTTATTGACATTACTGTCTCCAAAAATCCTGTTAACAACCAGCAGTATTAAGAATGGAGTACCATTCAGAAGCTTTGAACTGCCTTATAGCTGCTAAAAGAAGTAACTACCAAGTCAACAAGAATTTTCTGAAAGAAATACAGAGACAGGGGAAAACAACAACAACAACAAAAAAAAACAACAGACAGTTCTTGACCTTCTAGTTTGCTAACTGTTCATTTCATCTGGTGCAGCCTCATAAGCAGGGTATACCATAGCCGTTCCATATTTAGTACAGACAGAAAACAAAGCATTCTTTCCACAGCCTTTTTTTTTTTATATTAAGGATTGGTTTTGCTATTTTAAAATAGTTTTCAGATACTAAATTCCTCCATCAATGATTTCAAAGCTTTTTATAAACACTAATGAATAAAACTTAAAATTCTGCTGTCAACAATTAGTGCCCAATTTTAATTCAGGATCAAGTGAGGCACAGATAATAATTGTCTTGCACAGACAGATTAAGATTATATTGGAAATGGAACCCTTATCTCCAAGCTTCAAATTTAAGTTTTAAACAGATACAGTTTAATTACTTTTTCAAACTCAGGATGGAATTAATAAAAAAAAACCCAAAAGTTAGTCAGTGATAGCAGTTGTATGAAATTCTTACTTCATTATTTTGGTCCTGCTTCCTATTATTATTTTACTAGCTGAATACTATTTTACTGATGACTTAAAGGTAACAGGATCAAGCTCACAATGACTTCCTGAATTCATACAATCATGTTGCTCACAACAACCATTTTCAAACACTAGTCATTAGAATTATTCTGCTGAAAAAACACAGTTCACTGGATTAGTTTAGACAAAGATCACAATTTTAAAATAAAATAAGGTAGCTGGACTAGAAAAATACTACACTTAYATACAAACTCTTTGTTAATACAATAATAAGGTTGAGACTTAATGGTAGAAGTAAACACAAAAGAAGGAAATATAATGCCACTGGTAACAAAATACAATGGAGTGCTGTAAAGGGAATGACTAAGTAATTAACACTTTCTTCAGTATTCATCACCTTGTGCACAAGGTTATGCACAAGTGCATAAGTTATGCACTCCTTTTGCTAGCAGTCAAAACTAAATCTTTCTCTGAAAATTCTATGTGATGGAATAATGCTGAACTAGCCTTTTCATCTTCCTTTTTGAGGTAGTATAACTTTAAAAAATAATCTTGATAATTGAACCTCTGCATTGTACTGATATTGTAATTATAGACCTTTTCAAAACACATTGTGGTAGAATCACCCTATGTGACACTACAGAAAATTGACAGTTTATGTCAAAAATGGATTGAGTTTTTAAATACTTTCAGGTACTTCAGTATCTGTACACAGAAAATCACCTGTTTTACAGATAAGAGATTAAAGTATCCACTAACTTAATCTGCCTAACCAAAGGTTCTCATGACTTGCTTTTTAAAAAAAACCTGGATATTACATAGCCTTTTATATATTCAAGCACAGCATTTCAATGTGTATCAAGGAAAGAAAACACACAATTAGAGACTATCTTGGGATAATTACATTCAGTTGACTTGGTAATCAGTGAGATTTCCTTGGATAGGTAGAAACAAATTCCCAGTTCTCCAGAGCAGTGTTCAAATACGACAGCAGTTTCAAATCTCATTGCTGCAAACTTTCAAGCATGTAAGGAGGTGGGAACTGCAGAGATTACCACACTTTTTTGGAAGCAGATCCCATTGCTACTACATTCTCCTCTTCCCTAGCCCACATACCTTTGTGTCCCTCTCAGTCAACCTGCTCCTTGAACTACTACCTTCATTGCAGTGACGTGAGCAAGCAGAAGCAGTATTGAAGGAGCAAGTAGGCTCAGAAGCAGATTTGAGGGCAGTGCAGTAGCTCATGCAATGGACAGAAGAGGAGCAGGAGGAGCACAGTGAATGAGAGAGTGAAGGGTGGGGAAACAGGCAAGAGATACTTGGCTAAGGAGGTACTGATAACACTTGGATACTGACAGTGCACCAGGGGGGAGAATGCTAATCTAAGCAGCATGCAATAGTAGTCTAGATCGTGGAGCAGCTGAAGAGGCTGTTGCTTTCTTCTTGTCCCACTTCTATAATTCTGTATGTGTGGGTGGATCTCATAGTAAGCTCCAAACACCTCTCCACAGTCACTGTGTGCTTCTACTCCGATTCAGTAAACCTAGCATTGTAACAGAGAAGGTGTTAGCTATTAAAATAATCCAGATTCCATAGTTTGAAGATAAATACAGAACTATTGGGGTTGCACTTACTTTAGAGAAAAGATTAATGAAATAGTTGGATAACTAATGTGCATCTTGCAGTTTTATGCCCATGAGACAAATAGGGAAGACAGTATGAGCTCCTTTGTATAGCACCACCAAAGGTGTTCAATTTTGTTGCCATACCCATTAATTCTCCATCTTTCGAAAGATATAGCCCACAAGAAATATAGGGGACCATCAGCTCATAGTAACTGTAGAGGCTTATTTTCTAAACTTTCTGAAGATTAAGTTTCATCTTAAGCCTACATCTTTGGCAGTACTTTCTTCTAGGCTGTGAAAAGTTGCCTCAAAGATAGATGGTCTGAAGAGGTGCCCTGACAGACTAGGAAGCAGATGGACAGAGTGGAACGGTGCAATATGAATGGATTTCCTTCTTCCACTTACGCGATTCAATCCCTAAAGAGAAATGCCCTTGCTATAGAGCCTACTGTGTACAGGGAAGTCTCTCATAGAAGCTTTTGCTATATAACTTGGTCTAATTAAAGATTCATTGGATCAGAGAGAGCAAGAATGAACATGTCTCTCTTCAGAGTAGTCGTTAGGACTTTAAACTTTTTTTTTTGTATTTAGAATAAGTTTGCATTTTGTTTTCTGCTAAATAGTCCATGTATAAAATGACTTATGCCAACGTATTTTTCCTCCAGAACTGTGTTGATGTCTCCTATCAAAACTGTTTTAATGAGCCAAGTTTGTTGGAAATGCCATGACACCACACCTCACTAATTACCCCTTCTCTCCTCCTGTTCCATACCCCTCCAAAATAGACATCCAGCATGAARCTTGGCTAGGGGAATCACATAGATTTCTTTTACTTTAACCTCTCTATCTGAAATGCAACTTAGCCTATAATTTTTTTTAGTTCTCTAATGTTTTTAAAGTACAAATCTATCTAAATCAGATACACCAAATTGTCTCTTTATGTCTAATAGAATTAACTCAGCTATTAGTATCTAGCAGAACTGAGGCTCTATATACATGAGAGGCATTGAAATGAATCTGATTCTGTCAGGTAAAAAGCAATTAAGCCACTGAAAGCTGACACTCACTAGTTTCTCCATTTGTGAATGCTAGAACAACAGGCAGAGTGAGGACTTCGCCTTCTCTGCTCTTTGAAACTGCAAAATTCTGGGCCTGTCCAGGACGAGACCAGCAGGAAGTCTGATGGATGAAAACCATAATCTTAGGTATCACGGCTGAATGCTGACAAATACTATACCTCAGAAATCAGATCAACAGGAAGAGCGTCAGTCTCAAAGTCTTAGCCTCTGGGAATTTATCTGTGGTTACAGATTTGCATTACAATTTGCATAAAAATAGTTCAATCCTGCTCAGAGAGAGGTTGTTAGGGCTCAAGGAAAAAAAAAAAAAAAAAAAACAATGGGGAAGAGAAAAGTTAGCTTGCCCCTGAGAGCTATCTTAACAACGTAAAAGCCCCTCAATAATATTTTTGGTTCTGCTTCATCAGTTCAGTGGCTCAGCCTGATATTTCTTAACTTTGAGCAGATCATTTGGGTTTCAATCCTTTACAGTGAATGGCTATTAATGCCATATCATTTTTGTTCTTTTTCCCCATAGATATTGATTTGCTTATAAATCAGATGCCATTTCTTTCAATGACTCAAATAACACTACAGACACAGGCACAAAGGTTTATGAGACAGAACTCATTGTGAACTGCAGTGACAGGTTTCGGAATTGCAAAAGGCAAAACTGCCAGCTTACAAATAAAGCAGCAATGTATCACACAGCAGTTTTACAGAATGATTCTAGAAAAGCATAGTTTCTTTCAAGCCCAGAAAGTGCCAGTGCTTTTAGAAGAATAGATCTTTAATCACATTAGGTAAGAATGAACCCTAGAATAATAAACTTCACTATAATAAATTCTCATTAAACAAGATACTGCTGGATAACTACTTTCTTTCTGGGTCTGCAACCTCTTTGAGTCTTCAAAATAAATGAACACACTTCCAACATTTTCAAAGTCTTCAACTCCATCCATCGTGTTAATCCTATCATGTCTCCCTCATACACATTCTCATAACTTCCTAGTCCCTGTGTTTCCTAATAGATATTAATTCACTGAGTTACTTCCCAGGAACATGAAGAAATGCAATTACCAAGTAGAAAACTGAAACAGAACAAACTACAGAATTGAAGTGTTTGGTGAAATTACTAGAAAAATTTCTAGGTAGCATTTTTAGAAATATTTTTCAGTAAGTTTTCTAAGCTTTTTAATTTTTACACCTAATAAATTTTGAGCCACTAAGGCAGTTCAGTTTCATACGTGTTAGGCTAACACTTCAGAAAGTTTCTGACAATAACCTGCTCTGGGGAAAGAAGGGAGAGAACATAAATTATTTTTGTGAACACTGCGATAATCCCAATGTTTGGTTACATATACATGGAATCAACTCTTACTGATCTCTGGGAAATCATCCATATTGCGCAACAACCATGTCGTTCTAAAAGGTAACCCTTTTCCTCATGCTTATGACCTTACTCTGCACCTTAATTTTTTTCAAAGATAAACATACCAGAAAAAAGTATCATCTTACACTTTTTACAGATATTTTATATTACCATGTAATTGTTTTATCCACTACTTCTTCCCACTATTTCCACTTAATCAAGAACCGACCCTCTTAACATTCAGAATCCAATGAAATGCATTTTAAATAATTATTGTTAGGCCACTCTAAATTATAAAACATATTCACAAGAACTTAGGGATAGTAGAACATCTCTGGCTAAATAAGGCAGTCTGTTGAATTTGAAATGTCTCAGATTTGACAAAATTTTGCCAAATCCAAGCACTGGTTTCTAAAAGAAATCTGGCAGGAATTCCTGCCTTTTCTGCCTTCAGCTTGAGGAACTTGAAAATAGCAGTTTACTGAAGTAGCCAAGTGGTGAGTCTTTCCCTGTCTCTTGGGATTCTTCATCTGCTCAATGAGAACTTTACTCCATGAAATTTCTATTGGCAGTTTAGACTTATGTTGTAATTAAAGATGATTATGACCTAATTTTGTGGCTCCGAAGTTAAGTAACTCATAAGGCAGGAAAACAACGTTTGCATAAAATTATTATGTTGTGAATGCTAAGCTCATGGTAGAAATCATTTTCAAAGCAGGTTCTTTGAACTACAACAAAATGGTCCACATTTGCAAAAATTAATATTGAATTCTAAGTATTATATGCTCTTCTGATACAAATTAATTATTCCATTTTATTCACTCAACATAAAATTCTGAGGATTAGCTAGCTAGTTACTTATTTATAATATCTGCAGTTTGGGAAATTTCTAGATAAGACTATACGGAATTCTTAATGATTCAAACTGTAGTATTATTTATCTACATATTAAATGCTCTTTTCAGTCTAGTATGGTAGCAAAACGTCATGAGTAACTCTTAAGATATTTTTTACATTAATAGTATTTTTGCAGTCTTAACACAACTAAATAGTTATGTATTCCTCAAAAAATGCAGAAAGAACAAGCAAAACAGCAGTCACAGATATAGCTACCTAAGTGTTTGGGGAAAATGCTTTCAGTCAAAAAACAAACACAGTGAAAAATTTGGTTATATCTTCCTATTATGAGTAAAAATTTAAGCAACAAGTTAATGCATTACTCCATAAATATTCTTGGATTTTCAAAGATACCTATGCATTTTCTGTCAAAGCAGAAAAAAATCATAGGATACTTCAAACTGAAGATTTTCCATATTTCCATGTAAAGAAAATTGGTATTTCCTTTGATCAGTTCTAAAAATAATATATTTTGGAAGGTTCAGAAAAAAATGAAAGAGATAGGAAGGAAAGTTGCTATGTCATTGCTGCAACTTCAGAACTGCCATAACTGATCAGCCTATGCAATGGTCCCTCTAGCAGTTTTGTCTCATAAGTATTTTGTATTGCCTAAAGCCAAAGCACTGTAGAACTTTCCTTGACTATGACAAACAGCTGAATRACAATTTGTTTCATTCTACTCAAACCATTATACTTCAAGGTGTATCATGTCTTACACAGGGATTTGACTCATTTGTTGGAACTTCAACTCATTATCTCTGCAGCAAGATAACAATGCTTCTGTAACTTGAGAAAAAAAAAAACAGCAAGATTTGTGTTTCCCAGTCATTTAATGCTGTTAGAATCAGTCAGCTTAAAATTTGTATTCAAAAAATTCACCTCTGAGCACCTAGTTTTAATGGTCCCAGTGGTAGTAAGTTCACTGGGTTAACTAAGCACTGAATAAACAAAAATACTTTCTTTTACTGATATTAGATGCATCAACTTCAGCATAATGTCCCCTGTTCTTGTTTAACAGCAGAGCACCCTCTCTACCCCCTGTATTATTCTATATACTTTCTCTTCATTGCTCCTTCTTTCTCAGTTTAATCTTTTCAGTGTATTCTCTTGTACCATTTTTTCCAGGACTTCAAAATCTTTTATTAGTTTTCTCTGAACCCCTTATCGTTTTGTAGTGCCCTTGGATGCAGCTCAAGATAAAAAGCAAAAACCCTATCAATATTATATCTAAATCGGTATCAAAAAGTAAGAGAGAAAAAAAAATCCAATTGTTTGATTTTAGACTATTATCAAGTACTTTATTAATTTTATCTTTGGAATTTCTGTATGTACCAAATTACTGTAAATTTTTTAGTAAAGATTATGATTAACAATATAGTCAATTTAATTCAAAGTGCCATTATATTACTGAAATTCCCTGAAATATTACTAAAACTGAATGTTATCAGAAGTGGTACAAGTAAGCCAGAAACTATTGTTAGAAAAATATATTTCCAGACATACATATCTGAAGATAAATATAGTCAAACAGTACTTCCCATAAAGTTGAATAATAAATACTAGCTGTAACTGATAGACCTTAGTATGCCTGAAAATTTTCATCTAGTAAACCAACTAGATTTCTATTGGATTAAAACAGGAAAAAAAAAAAAAGAAAAAAGAAAATATGAGGCTAAAAATCATTCACCCTTTAATGACACTATATAGCTTATACCTTTTCCATTTTCTAGTCTGGTATGTGTAAAACAGGGTGAATATAACAACATATCCTCCAGGATACCTTCTTTGCCTCCAGCAATGTATATACCATAGATATGAGAAACCTTCACGCTATCCAATAATGCTGAGTTTTTTTCTCATATTTTCCTATATTTGGTCCACACTGCCTTTAAAGTAGCACATATCTGGAAGTAATGAATTCTTGCCTTTTTGGAACCCTGATTTAGCCATGAGTTTCTCAGCTATAAAAGATATTTCAGATTAATTATTTCTATTCAGTGTAGTGATTAATTCTGTTTTAAAATAAAGTTAGAAATACAACACTGAATAATTTGATTTATAGCAGTTGGCTTCAACAGGATTGACAAGTGAGTAATCTGTACTAAATAATTTATTAAATTTTACCTCTCTATTCACCTATGTAAAAACAACATTTGGACAAAATAGGTGAATTAAAATCTTTTTGTGTGTTTTAGCCTTGAACATTACAATATACATTATGTGGCAAAGCTTAGATAAATCATCTGAATAAAAAAAAATAGTAACTAAGTCATACAGTATTCATTTTGAGTCCTGCAAATAAGACAAAATATTAAATTCCACTTTAGAAGGTGGAAAAGTATGGCAAAGTCAGGTAATTTGAAAGAACTCTGAAAAAAGTAATTTTTAAAGTAGTTGCATTAAAAATATTTGACTGACCGAACAGCTGTGGAAGGTAAACGTAAGAGGGCTACAAACATTTTGAATAGAAAATAATTCTTACATTCTAACAGTTGTTGAACGAATTTCTATTAATTTTTTTGTTTACAACATATCCTATGGTTTAAGACAACCGTTCTTATTCCTCAGGAGGGGAACATTAGCTATGCAAAGTTTCTAATCCCTGTTTGTCTGGAGAAGTGAGAGTCATTTATTCTGCTTTGCACATAGCTATATCTCTAAATCTAGAAAAAAAACCCAACATCTTTTTCCCCTCCTTCATATACAGTGTATTTTCTCTAACTTGACTAAAAGACAGCTGCAGTTTCTTTGTTCTTCTGTTTATACTGAAATCTGAATTCTAACTAATGTCTCAGAAACAGGAATGTGTCATAAACATATATATATATATATGTGTGTGTGTGTGTGTATATAAAACCACCACCAACGTAATACAATAAGCACTCGCAACTCAATGTACACACGTTGTGAGAGTGAAGAGATAGCAGATACAGAAAAAAGTCTTAACAAGCACCAACAGTGGAATACATGTACACTGGCTGGCAAACATAACTACTCTGACTTATTAAGTTAGAACATGCTTTAATGATAAAAATAACTAACCAAACAGACAACATCTAGAAGTACTGTTTCAGTAATGTGTTATGTATTACTCACAGAAAATAATTACATTTGAAATTAATAAAAAGGGGTGGAGTCAAAAAAAACCAACAACAAACATATACTGTTTCTATTTAAGATTCTTGGTATCTCTTTACTTTGCTTCTCCAAACTAGACAGTATATCGTCCTGAACAGCCTACAGGAAGGGTGCTGTCATTCATCAGAGGACCATTAGCAGCTTTTAAACAGAAACACCCATTGTCAAGTAAGTGGGTTTGGAGGTAGCATATTGTATAGCCTGGTAATGAGACTTTATGATCACATGGTCACATGGTGTCTCTTAATTAGGAAATTATTACATAGACTGACACTCTCCAAAGAAAAACAGTCTAACTTATCTAAGCAATTTGATAGATAAGGAAATTTTATGGAAGAAAATTTGTAGAACTTGTGAGTACTGTATATTCCAAGACTGACAGTCAAATGTCAGACTTTATATCAGCTTTTGAAAAATCCATGCTGTTGGTTCAGCAGCTATTTTCAGCAGGTAGCTGTGAAAGATGCTTCTGTCAACCTTGGAGTCAAAAGGGAGATTTGCTATTCATTTCAATGATGCAAGAGTGGGCTGAATATTTAATTGACACATGATGGACTAGTTAGATCAACACAAGAAACGTACCTTACGCATCAGTTGAAAATATATCTGGTTGCCTGGAATGAGGTCTAGACATTAAAAATGTTAACAAAAAAAAAAGGAAAGGCAAATTACTATATTCTATATATAGTACCCTACTACTTAAAGAATCCTTTCTTTTCAAATAATTACCTTATGTAGTGTTGGAGAGCCTTCCTCTGCTTCTGTCTGTCCGTCAGGTGGGAGAGGAGTAGAGTCTGGTACTAATCCTGAAGGCAGTTCTTCATATTCTTCTGAAAACATGAGCCATAATTCACCATTGTGCATACCATGAAAGAATTTTTATTTATTTATTTATCTTTATGTTAGTAAGCTCAGATCTACATTTACATTACATAAAATGACAATCAAACCCACAACTAAGAACAGAATCTACATTGATAGCAATAAAATTTACGCTTAACAAATRTATCATGGACACTTCTTTCCATGTAATAATAGAATATATTTATATATAATTAGATGGTCACTAACTGAAATAAAAATATATACCATGGGCTTTTTGCATAGTTGGCCAACTGCCTCAAAGACTGTTTTTAAAGCTTTCTCAAGAACAGGCCATCACTGAAGACTGTTCCTACAGGCTGCCTTCTGTCTTACTTTGCAAGGAGGAGGAAGAAGAAAATGCACAGGATGTGTGAGGGGAGGACAGGGGAGAAAGACAACAATTAAGCTTATTTCAAGTAGCATCATCAAGTTAGCACAGTATTAAGCAGTATTATGTCCAAGCTTTTTAGGGAAGGGGCATAAACACTAGAGTTCACTTGGAAGACAGAGGGAGGAAGTAGAAAGGAGGGGAAAACATCTTGAGAAATGTTGGGTTAAGAGATTTCTAAACACCAGTATAATTGATAGTTTAGAAAGCACATGAATTTCCTGTAGCATGAGACCACACACTATGTCTATAAATTGAATATTAAGAACTGGCAGGACAATGAGCGCTCTTATATTAGCTGACTTAGTAGAATACTTCCTATATTATTCAATCAAATTTCAAGTTTTTTTGCTTATTTGTTTTACTTTTGGCTGTAGCAGTTTAATCAAAACTGTTTTAATGACAAGGATCTGGTAGTAAGTTCAATGTTCGGACCTGAGATTTAACCATCATTGTTCTTTTAAAACTTCATAATGAACTCTACTTATTTGGGAACTGAACATTCCCTGATAGAGTAGGAGGAAAAACAGAGTTTTTCCTAAAGATAACTGGTCAGATCTAAGAGATGTAAGAAAAATCTTGAGAAAGATGTCTGTGAAATGCTTAGATGTATCCTAAAACGCTGCCAAGGCAGGGCATGAACAGGTGGCTATATATGTAAGAAGGGAAGAAGAGACAAATCAGTCGATGGATAATCAAGCCAGTAGCTTATATACGCTCGAATGTTTTACTAAGTGCCAATAGCTTCTGAAGTTAGATATGTCAAATTGCTAAGTGGTTAGCTAATTTGACACAATTTCTGCATTATATTAAGTCATCATTATGCCATATGTGCGCTAAATAAATTCACATCTTCAGAATAATAAGCAGTACATCATGCTAAAATCTTGGACCATCAGTTAAACCCACACCGGTATACCAGGAAGAGAGCATAAACTTACTTTCACCAGCCACATAATTAGCTGGAAAATAGCCTTGCTGTCCATTTGCTAGGCTGCCAAACCACCAGTTATCATTATCTTTGTATAACACTTGGATAATGTCACTGCGATGGATGGTTAGCTCATCTGATCGATGCGCTGTGTAGTCATAAAGAGCCACTACCTAAAAGAGAGATAAGAGCACCACAGCTTTATCACAACCATGCCACAGAGAAAAAAGCGCAACATTCACTTCCTCTTGCAGAAAAGCAGCTGAAACCAAAGCTGCACTTTGGTAAAAGCTGAGGCTCTCTCAAGTTTTGCTAATGGGATCAGGGGTGGTGGGAAAGCAGCAGGAGAGGCAAGATAAAGGACTGTGGGATTGTAGAAATGGTTAAGAACATTCAATTCACTAAGATTAGCTTCAAAACAGCAGCTGTTAGTTTTATAAGCAATTTACTTGTGAAGTAAAAGAAAAAAAAGCACTTCATACATTCACTTTCTCAGAATTGCTATACCACCTTCAGATCCCATTCTATGTGTGTGCATGAAGCATATGCGTTTGAATAAATATTTCAACAGTGTGATAGCTTTACTAGAAGGAAAATTTTAGTGGAAAAATGTCGCTGTAAAGTTTTATATTGATCCATTCACATACTTCCTGGTTTAGAAATACACAACTTTATAAATATCTGCAAAAATAGGTGTATACTCTATTTCACATAATAAAGCCATTTTGCCAGAGAAATACAAAGCATCAGTATTTGCTGGGCAGAAGTACTAATGGTGGTCAGCATCATGTGCACTATACAGAAGACATTACGTTCTGTAAGAAGCATGCTTGCTACTTGAATATAAAAATATCATGTACAATTTGTTATTTACTCCCCATGATCTGCAATCAAAAATCCATCCCAACTAATTCAGAACAGACTGAAAGCAAGTGCACTGAAAGAATAAGGAATTGTTCACTTCACTCATCGTAAGTGAACAAAAAATTATGACATATTTTACACACAAAACACTATTCCCAGCTATATAATTGTCACATCAGATCCCTCCATGAAATCATAAGTAAAGAGGTCAGATACAGCAATTGTAAGGGAGTGAGAGAAGGTCACCTTTTATTAGGGGATTAAAGACTGCAAAGTATTATGAAGATAGGAACACCGGATAAACTTCCATTTTCATTACCTATGCATGCGCTTAAACCTTAAAGACTGCTGAACAGCACAAAGTTTTTTGTATTTCTGTTCTCAGTATGATTACTTACGAGTTACAGCTATGAAAATATAATTAATGTTGCTTTTATTTTCATACTTGCATGTCATAGATGAGACATATTAAATCAGTTACGAGTAGAAGATGGAAATGCTTCTATCATTGTAAATTCTGTGTGGTAATTCATAAATTGGTCAGTAATAAAGAATTAACATCAGCTTAGTTCTTAGTAGACAGGAATTTTACCTAATCATACAGTAAGTAACCATAACTTATATAAAGGAGCTAAGAAATGAAATAGCATCTTCTATCATAACTCTTTTCTCTGCACTAGAAAAGCTAGTACATTAGCTACAGGTGATGGTGACAATGTAGAAGTATGGACTACAGAGTAGAATTGAATTAAAACAGAGTACAGAATACAAGACAGAAACCACAGAGAACCGGAAGCTTACACGATCTAGTCCAGTAAGGGGTGCTCTAACAGTGCCCACTTCAGTAAATGGCAAAGGTTCCCTTAATGATAGTACTAGGAAACTCATGAGGTCACTTGAGGCAGAAAAGGAATGTAACACTGTAATTACTGGCAGAATGAAAAACAATGAAAGACAGAGCTACAAATACTTGCTTTTTCCAGTGTCTTTGATATGGTAGCTTGAGTGTAAATGTTTTGTTATTTTGAAAAAAAATACAAAAATTCAGTAACATAGAAACAGTGCCAATAAACAGATCAAATCAACCAATCATAAAAAAATCAAATAACAATGTGTCCTGTAATGTGACTGGTTAGCAAGTCTGATAATTTAAAAGAAATGTGGAAATTGCCATTATATTCATTACAGAAATATAATGAGAAAGATGATCATGAGGGTATACAGAAAATGTACCTCAAGATCAAGGTCACCTACAGAGGAATGTAAAAGATTCAAAACTATGCCCACAGCAACAGAGTGTCTTCTGATCTCACACTTACGTATTTGTTAAATGTCTGGGTTCACATTCAAGCAAAAGAAATCTGTATCTATCAAAATAATTAAAAAAAAAGTTTTTCAATAGTAATAAAAAAACGGTAGAATAAGATTTCCAAAATCTAGGGCTGCAAAGAAATATCTTGGTTTCAAGATGAGAAAAAGAAAGTGTTTTTTCAAAAGCACAGATACAGTGTAACAGGTATAGAGATACTGAAAAAATTTAAATAATACTTACTGTTTCTTGCCCTAATGGACAACTACTTCCACTTCTCACCCCAAGTGCAGTCAGGCAGTCACTATTCTAGAGGAAGAAATTATTTTTAATTTTAACAGGAAGTATTTGATGGATTATAATTTTTAAATTTATTCATATTTGTCATGTTCACTGTAAGACAAAAGTTAAGAATCTGTAATAAATCTACAATAAAAATGCTATTTAAAGAAAAAAGTAGAAGTAATGTTAAGCAACACTGAGTAATACTGGCTACCTAGATATTTAAAAGATATTTATTAAGGGACTTTTTTTTAAAGTAGGTACACTACACAAAAGACAACAAGTGGGAAGATAGTGGATTGATAATTTTAACAATCTAAGCTTATCTGTATTGCAAACATTACAGAAGAATTTAGCAGGGAACTTCATCTCTGAACTGTAATGCAGAAGAAGTGATTTGCATTTAATGAGAATTATTGGTCCTAATAACCAATGCTTTTACATTTATTTTGAATTGTTCTACCTTTGCCCCTTCTCAGACTTCCACTGAAGTCAAAGGAATGCTGGATACTTAATAGAATAATTAGGATGTGACTAAAAAATTTTGTTTCCGTCAAATGGTAAAATTTGTCAGTTGAAAGAAGGTCTAAAGCTGAGCAATTAAGAAAATTAACAGAGGAACAATAAATTAGAACAATAGAAGAGATGGGAGTTCTTTGTTGGTGTTAATTTATTTTTCAGTGGCCTATTTTTGCAAAGGGTAAAATCACTTTCCCCTTTGTTGTATGCACCAAAGTAATCAAACTACATGCAGAACAGAAATATCACACAGCCAAGTGCCAACATAAAACTAGCGTCCAGGCAACTAGAACACTTCAGGAGAAGAATCAAATGTGAGCTTTCTGAAGTAACTGCTTCCATCCATAACATATTGTACTACATTGTAAACAACCCTTAAATTTGAGAATTTCTACTTAACATACTTCTGCTTTTTATTATTATTATTATTATTATTTTTATTTTACAGCCCATGTCTTTGGTATAAGTTCCTTTCTCTTCTCTCACTTTTCTAAACATGTATCTGAAGTGAAATGCTCTTTTCATTCTTTCATGTTTTATTAGGGTGATCCAAGGAACATCATTATAGCAATCTTCAGCAGAATTAATGGCAACCTCCAAAACAGAGATCCTTTGCCCTACTGTTTGTATTGTTTTCTTAACTCAGCAAGACTTCTCATATGGGAAAGAAATCACTGATGATCCTGAAAACTAAGGTTTCATCTACTCTCTGGATTGTTTAGGAAGTGTCACAGTAGTTACAGATATTCACAGTATATATAGATGAACAGAGCAAAAAAATGCACACTTGCTCTTGGTTCTTGTAATGTACAAAAAAAAAATCTGTGTCTATCACCTAAAGAGTTCTGAAGAATTATGTATATGCCCAGAGAAAAAGATATCTGCCTGATCTGACATACAAATTTTGAACAGGGAACAGTGGAATTGTAGTTCAGTGTATGTGGCTTGTTTAGGGGTCTATTAGTAGTTAGCAATGCCTTAGAGGTTTCAGCTAATTCTCATTTTCCATCTCAAGGTTAAGAGAATTGTGCAGGCAATGTGCTTAGCCTGTGGGATGGGAGTGCCTCCTGTTGCTCAAAAATGATTCATCAGAATTATTAGCACTATTATTTAGGTATCTAGTTCAAGTACTCATATTGCCCCATTACTGTGTCTCAGTCAGTCTCTCTCTCTTTTTAATAAAGTACTTATGTGCTCTAAACATAAGAAGAAGTTGAAGACAAAGAGTTGTTTGGAAATAACAAGCTAAAATCCATGAGTCATCCTGAGACTGGGTTGAATGTTCTTAGATACCGTGTTAAACTTTTAATGCAACAACAATCCAAAGAGTTTCTACTTAAAAAGATATGCCAAGTATGTCGCAGAACATGCATGCATCTTAAGTCTAGTCCAAGTGCTAGCAGGGAGAAGCGGGCACAGAGGAATTAGCATGGCTGCTTACTACAAATGGTAGCTACTGTAAGGTAGCAGAGCTGGCTCTCCTGTGCTGTGTAACTTCTTAAGACGTGTTAACTACCACTTATGCTGCAATTAATAGCTGGCAAAAATTAGCTGGCAAAAATTACTGGCTTTTCTGTTAATTTTTTTCTTTTTTTTTTTTTTTTTTTTTTTTTTTTTTTTTTTTTTTAACAGCGGCACAAGATTCAGCCACATTTTCAGAATTGCAAAAAAACCTACAAAATGCTAGGCACACTGAAGTGTATGAACACATAACTTTTAATGCAATGTTACTGTCTTTTTCAATACAAGATGAAAACTAGTTAACTATTTTGTTGCATCTGGAACAGATGTGGGACCTATAGTTATATTCTGAGGAGCTGGTCTTGTTAGGAGGCAGACCATCTGTGAGAAACAGGAAGAAAATGCTTGCTGTAAAGCCTACTGTGTCACACACGTTTTAATTGAACAAAACTGTTAAGAACTTTCAGCTTAAGGAACATCCACAGAAGATAAATAGATTCAGCAGCTAATTTAGAGTTCTACACTGTGGAATATTATACTGATTGTCCACAATAAACCAAGTAAGATAGCTTTGATATTTCTAATATAAAAATAAACAAAAACATTTAAAAAATAAGACAAAAGCATTGCCAGCAAGAATAAACAGATAACTACGTTGTTATATCAAGTGTTACTGATTTCTGGTAATAGCACTAATTAAAATGTTTATGACTTCTTTACTGGATTGTTTCAGTGACCACAGTAATGGAGGTTTTGCTTTTACTCATTCAGCTATATACAGACTGGCCAACAAGATTTCAGCATTAGATAGCATTCAATGCCCTAGGGGAAGCAGCACTGACTAGAAGTTGTATGTTATTGCCTTCTTTTCAGTACTAATTTTGGTATTTTATTCCTATTACCCTAAAATACACTTTAAATGTCACAATATTAAAGTTTAAAGGAAAATTACAAAAAAAGTTAAAAGTCTACCAAGGGTTTCAAATGCTTCTTCCTTATAAAAACTGATTCTTCTTTGTAACAGAATACATGTTCAGCTAATGTTCAACTTCTTACTTGTCATTAACTCTAAAAAACTACCCTCAGAAAATAAACTTTCCTCAGAATATTTTTAGGCTGGGGTGAACACCGATGTGTGCGCATACAGGGGCAAAGTCACCCTCCTTCCTTTCCCCATTGGTCAGATTCTGATATGGAGACACATATCTACTGCTTGGATGCTACACAGTGACACAGCCTCTCTCCACTTTCCTGTATCTGGTATGTGCCAAAGTAGCAACGAAACTTAAGAGTGCGTGGAGTTACTGGTGCAAGCACTCTCACAAGAACTCAGGAAATGAGTGTTAAAGCTTCCCTAGTCTTTCCAGTAAATCTGTGCTTGAGTGTATAATAGCCTAGGTTCCAAGACTAGTAAGTTTTTTTTTTTTTTTTTTTTAAGTGTCAACATAAGAAATGGTTTTATAGTATTAAAAAAAATATCATGACTAGCTTAAAGATATTATTTTAACCACTTTTTAAATGTACAGAATAACTTTGAGCTTTTACAATCAAATCACTATACTATTTTTTCTTCCTAAATATGAGGGTTAGGAATTTACTTAATCCTCTCCTTCCCTAAGGATGGCTCACAATCTCTTTATCCCAGTAACTGAAGTTTTAAATGAAACAYTAAATAAGCTGATACTTAGCCTAAATAACTCAATATTGTTAGCATCATTGTATTTCTCTTCCTGTTATCTGGTCCAATTAATTGTCAACACATGCCTAGCTCAGGCCACCTAACCATACAAATTTAGTGTACAGAAAACAGAAGTACAATGGCAGTGTTAATAGTTAAATTAAAATAATTCTGAAAGTATTAACTGCTAAGAATAATGTACTCTTCTTTGGTCTTAATTAATCTGTCTGCTATCATGAAACTACTGTAAGGTTACGTCCTTAGTCTTCAGATGTCTACAATCTTTATTTGATTATAGCCCTTCAATATTTAAAGAGCATGGGAATCTATAATCTGCCTAGAGGGAAAAAAAAAAAAAAAAAAAAAAAAAA
>NW_028185928.1:1792878-1837266 GCF_003343005.1 Rhea americana
AAAAAAAAAAAAAAAAAAAAAAAAAAAAAAAAAAAAAAAAAAAAAAAAAAAAAAAAGCTTCTCTACAATGAGAACTTGTGAATAAAGGATAGTTAAGCATCAATTTTTTAAAAAAATGCAAAGATAAAATTCCTTACCGTCTGTAGTCTGCCCAATAGTGTTAGGCTAAGAGGATTTCCTACTGGGCTGAAACACCCTGTGAGAAGAAAAGGTTGTGAATTTTCTGCTTGTTATCCTTTTCCATCGAATAAACCATTTTCTTTTAAAATCATTATGTTAGCAGGATATGTTTGACAAAATTCCAATGAAAAGCAGCAGCATCTTTCAGTCATAACTATGCATCTCTCAGTCAGGAACAGTTGGAGGGTTTATTTAACTAACAGACCTGACACAAGGTTAACTAATCCAATATTTCCATTCAAATGATTTGGAGAAATAGCACATGCCACCACCTCGTGCTCAGAGCTGCCACTATTATCTAGGCTGCATTGCTTTTCTTTTCATTGAATTTCTGAGTAATGCATATAAAGTTTTCCAACAGAAATGATCACAAAACCTCTCAAAGGAATTACTTCCTTATTTTATCTGAAAGAATAACTATGCCTATTCAGTAGCTCCCTTTGATCATCTGAGTTTCTATCACAACACATCTTGCTGTTTATTTTATTCACTCTCTACATAGTGCATTTGAACAAGTACTTGTAAATTGTTTCCTTTTCAAACTACTAACTACTAAGCTCAGTAAAATCCTTTTTATCATCTATGGATTTATCTTTTCCTTATTGGTTTTCTCAGCTGTATACTTAAGAAAACATCTTAAAAAGATACAGAAATCTGAAAATTGGTGAACATTACAATGAAAATTGCTACCGCTTCAATGAAGAAATGTTTGACCTTTCTCATTTTCAAGGATATGGACACCAGACAATACAGAGTTAAGCTTACTGGATTTTCTCTGTCAGACATTAGATTTGAAACAAGTTTAGTTTCAAACAGAAATAACTTCTAAAATCTCATTTTCATTTACCACTCCAAAAAAGCCTGCTTTTGAGGAGCCCAGTATCTGAACAAAGAGAATTTTTCACATTCAGACTCCCAAGTACTGACACAGATCTGTAAGAAAGCTTGCACAACTTCACCTACAGTATACTTGTCTAAAGCTTAGTAGTTCAGACTTTCACAGGAGATTTTGCTTGTAATGTTTAATCATTAAGATATTTTGATATTTCTAAACATAATAAAAGGTGCAAGCTCAGTCACTGTTAGCTAAGCCATGCTCCTGCAAGTCTGTATGTGAGTAATTTTGCAGCTGTGAGAAATCCTAAATGAGAAGTGCAATAATTAATTTTTCTATTTGGTGTATGAGTTAAAAAAAAATAGTGTGTTCTTAATCATTTCAAAAACGGTTTGTATAAATTCTGAAATACTTGATTTTGAAAGGCTTATTTTGGTATTTTATTATTTTTCAAACACTTTTCTCCCTTTGTTTTGGAAGAGGAAAAGAGATGGAGATTGAAACTATTTTTGAATTCAACTCATAGTCCTACAATGGTAGATCTGAAGCTTTTTTCACATAAGCTTCTTGCCAAAACATTTGTTTAACACTAACACCAAAAATCAACGGGAATGTTAATCCTATTAATGTTATCTATGCACTCATACAGTTGCAATACAAGCTGTTGCAGAGATGACACTACAGACCAATATACTATTACATAGATGCAACATGTCAACTCTTTGATTAAAAAACCTCAAGCTCGAGACCAAAAAATACTGCACAACATCCCCCTCCTCAATTTTTCTCTTTATATAATTATATATTCTGTTGGAGGATTTTCATTTTGGCATTGTACTGTTGTGCTAGTACACATGAATCCAAACACACTGAAACTTAATCTATTGTAATTGTCTAGATGAAAGCTGCATAAAACGTATGATGAAAAGAATTTCTCGTTTGAAAAAATCTTCAATCTTTAAGACTACTTTTTTTTTATCAGTAATATCATCAAAAATTTCTCTTTCTCTTGAGAAAAGATGTATTTTCCTGTCACTTCAATACTGTATGTTTAAGTATGTGAGCACTCCTCTGCCATCTCTATGTGCAGCTGCTTGTCAAGTAAAACCTTATTGTTGGACTGATATTCCCCTATCAAGCCTGAACAAAGTGCAGTGCAGACCTTTTCTGCTGCAAGTATAGGAAAGAGAGATATAAGGAACACTGCACTGAATTTTAAAAGAAGCAGAGGTTTTGACTTCGCGCCTTCTCCAAGTAAAGCGTTTTTCTTCCAGAATAATCAGGAAATTCTTACTACTTTGGTTGAGGTTTAAACAATAAATTAGTCCACAGCACACTTGTCCAACATTCAGTGCTCTACAGAGCCAATGATGTTTGTTCGTAGTGATCATGCCTGTTACAATTATAACTATTTTTCATTATTTCCAAATAGGTTTTTTTGTTTACACTCTAAACTCTTCTTCAATGTTATCATTTTTTTAATTTATCAAGCATTCCTTTATAAGCTCTTGTGTTCAAAACACTCATATTAAAGAAAAAAAAAAGCTAATCTTACTCATTCACAAACAAGGTCAATTCAGCTTGCAGTGGAATATCCATCTCTTTTCTCAAACGATGCAATAGATTTTTAAAGGAATTTT
The DNA here is from genome assembly GCF_003343005.1 of Rhea americana. Taxonomy (NCBI): domain Eukaryota; kingdom Metazoa; phylum Chordata; class Aves; order Rheiformes; family Rheidae; genus Rhea; species Rhea americana. The sequence continues at coordinate 1,795,534 of NW_028185928.1, forward strand.
GCAGAGTTACTGGCTTGACATAGTTCCACACTTGACGAAGCACGTGTGACTAGCACTCTCAGCAGTGCTTTCTTTGGTTACCTCTGATCCAGGCTGTGCAAACTTTTCAACTACTATAGGGAGGTACTGAAACTGAGGTCAGGATTCTGGGAGGACATTTCCACTTCATCCAAAAATGAAGTTTGCAGGACACCATGACCTGCTGGGCCCCTCATTTAGCCTGAGCTTATATAAAGGTTGTTAAATTTCTGGTAAGGTTAAACCTGGAAAAAATCTGAGGTTAATCAAGACTGTCTTATCTTAAGGATGTTTCAAGATCACTCATAGGGATGCATTCTTAGTGGTCCAGAGGATTTACTGGTTGTTGTACTCTCTAAGAACCTTTTTTGTTCACAGCTTTTGCTATCTTCACCCTCAAATCCTTGTATATATTGGGAATCTAATCTTCTCTATGAAAGTATTAACATTTGAATTGCTCTATTTTATGTAACACTGCACTGATCCTTCAGTGATCCCCTTGACACAGAATTTTACATTAGAAGATAAACTATTTCTAAAAGAATCTATTGTTAGTGTCTAAATGAGATTTTAAATGTCCCAGAATAACTGCCTGAGAAAGAGCAGTAGTACCTATCAGTACTCCATAGTGACACAACTTAACAGTGGGACAGTTGTTCTTTGTGTTCTACATAATCCAATGGTTATGACTGTTCTGTGATCCAAGTATGTGCTGGCTTCATGCAAATGACTACCAAAGAATGGATATCTTTTGAAAAAGTGTGGCTGCCTGCCTTGATAAGGTGACTGAAACTGCATTATAGTCTTCCTGTACAATTTGAACAGTGAACTAGGTGTATTCTTAGTTCCTTGCAACTAAAGGGGAAAAAAAACCCACAAAACTGGAAACCAGGTTGTAGTATGTCTGCACTACCAACTTCTCTGTTTTATGTGTACTTTCACTGAAAAACTATCCTCTGCTTTGCATAAGCGCATTAAAGTGACCATACTCCAAATAGTCTGTCTGAAATAAGTAAGAAATGGATGAGTTCAGTTATAAACACATTAAATTTATGAGAAATTTATATGAGAAAATAACTTCTATTTCACAGCAATAGTGAGAGCAACAATATCCCAGAATGGCACTCATGATAATTAAATTGAAAACAATTCCTATTAAACAGTAGCAACGTTACTTATTATATTTGTTTAAACTTAATGGAGATATAGTCAGGACATGGGAAAAAGTCCTAAGTAGTCACATAATTACACTATTATCTTATTGCAGTGTCTACCATCAACTAATATTAAATGTTTATATGAAAAAAATCTTCATTTAATAGAGCCTGAGAGAGCATTCATCACGTAATTATGTTTTAATTAATTTGTAAAAAAAAAAGGCTATTTCTTCTTCCATGAAACTCTCTCGATAAATTAATTTTGTTAATTAATAGAAAGGTATTTGTTACAGGCCAAAGCTCCAAGAATTCCAATGTCATAGAACCTACAATTACCTATGAAATCAGTCAAAAATTGATCATGGAAAATCTTCAGGAAGTCATAGAAAATAGATAAATAAATAAAAGAATTGAGAAAAGTTGATATCCCAGACTTACTTCCACAATAAACTCCTCTAAAGCACAGTAAGACAAAAAATATTTTCTTCTATCTATTCCAGTTCCATGTAATTTTATTCTTAAATTAATTTTACTTTGAGGTTTATAGTAATTAATAATATATCAGAAAATCAAACCTTGAAAGACAAGAAGATAAATTATGCTTCTAGAAAATAGTGTTTCTTGTTGTAGACGTGCTTCTTTTAAGTTAWATCATGGCCTCTTACAATACGGCATAGTTAAAACATACCCACATAAACAAACAGCACAGAAGAAATAAAGTGAATTCATATATGAGATGGATATGTGTATACCAGTTCAGTCCCTTCCACTACCTACCTTTTGGGGCTTTAAAACTAACCCTAGTAAACAGAATTATGTTTTCAGCAAAGTCACCTATTCAAAGGTATGACTTTTGCAACAAAAATATCTTTTAGTATGTCTCTAGTATCTAAATCAGATTTCAAAGGAAAAGTTCTTTCAAAATAAATGCTTTCAGAGTAGTTTTCTGAGTAGTTTCAGAGCAGAGCAATTCCAGTTGCTTCTGGAATTTTATTTTTCAGCTAGGTACAGCATAAAAGAAAGAAGACTTTTGTAACTATCTAAATATAGATTAATCTTCCCTCAAAGGCTTTATCCTCACAACAATTACGCTGTAAGACATCAAACAGAATTCATTAAATAAAAAAATTATTTATATATTGGATAAGAAACTGTTTTCCTTTACTTAAAAACAGGATCATAAATACTTTCAAAACTTGCTGCAAACACTTTCAGATGCAGTTTACACAAAATTAAAGAAATGGACGTGCCCACTTAACACAGACCTACCCCTTTATTTTGCTAGAGAAAAGTACATGTTTTACTAATACCCAATACTGTAGGCAAAAACCTGTTTCAAATCCTGCTACACATGATTCAATCTAGGTCCTATGATTTTGAACATATTTCAAAATGAATAGGAGAATGGACAGGACTAAAATGTACTGAAGACTGTTTCAACAAAGTTTAACACATACCAACGCTTTTATAGCTAGTTTTGAATACATTTGGCTCAAGCTGTGAAGCAAGAAAACTATGTTCAAAAGCAGCTCAGAGTGAGGCAAGGAATAGTCTACATTAGTAACTAGCACAAGGCCAAAGGAAAGATGGACTCTCAAGAGAGTTAACRATCTTGCAAACTATTTAAAACGTATATCCTCAGAATAGACAGTCCTTTCAAGCTATGTTTAAGTGTATATACAAAAGTGCTGAGATGGCATGAAAACTAAATGGAAAGGACTGCTGCAAAAATCCAAATATTGCAATGTATTCTGCAGAAATCTACTCCATGACAGGTCAGTTCATTCTATTACTCTTGTCTTTGTCTTCTTTTAGAGAATCTCTTCAGACATCTGAAAAAGACTGAACTATCCTTAATTTAGTTCTCATTTCCTAAAAAGGATTCCACTTTGTTATCTAAATCCATCTGCCTGAAAACAAAACTCTAAACTAAAGGACAAATAAAATGCCTCTCTGTTCATTGTCCTAATTTGTATAAAATACATAAAGAATTTTCTACTGATTTATTTTACCAGTCAGAAATGAGAACTGTTTGCATGCTGTATATTTAAAGAAATGAGAAAAGCCTTAGCTCTACTGCAGCCGGATGTCACTGCTCTAGCTAGCGCAGAGAGACTGATCTGGATGGCAACAGCAAGAAAAATCAGCTAAGCCAAAACGGAACTGGTAGATGGTAAAGCATAACTTCTCATCCATTTCCTTTCCCAGTCCTTATTAATACCACGAAAATTTTAAAACAAACAAAATAAAAGAAACCTGAATGTTTATGTCAACAGATCAGACTGTGGTTGCCTTTCAAAACATTACACTATACAAAAAAAACTGCACAGGAGGAGATAAGCTTTCCATAAGAAATATGCCAACATTTGCCTTGTTAATAATTGTTTACTAAATACTGGTATTAATAACAGTCATCTAACAAGGTAACTCTAGAGACTCACACATTTCAGTATTATGCAGTTTCACACATACTGCTGCCGCTTCTTCTGGACCAAGTTATTTTTCAGCACATGCCTCAACTCCAGGGACTGGGAAAATTCAGGCTTTTAAAATTATCAGTCAGTCACATTTCTTCCTAAACTAAAAAAGACAACTGGTCTAGTGTGCTTGAACACAGAAACTTCATACGAAAGGACTGGGAGAGCTATCAGTAGCTACTACAGCTGGTTGTCTCTGACTCCCCAGCCCAAGTGGCCCTTTTGGCAGAGCTCGGGGAACACTGAAGCAGTGGAGTGCATTAGGAAGAGGGTGGTTTAGGAAGCAGGTGCATTATGAGGAGTGTTGCCAGCAGGTCAAGGAAGGTGATCACCCTGCCCCTCTACTCAGCCCTGGAGAGGCCTCATCTCGAGTACTGTGTCTAGTTCTTGGCTCCCCAGGACAAGAGAGACATGGAGCTACTGGAGAGAGTCCAGTGTAGGGCTACAAAGATGATCAGAAGGCTGGAGCACCTGCCCTATGAGGAATGGCTGTGAGAGCTGGGCCTCTTCAGCCTGGGGAGAAGACTGAGGGGGGATCTTATCAATGTGTACAAGTACCTGAAGGGAGGGTGTCAAGGGGACAGGGCCAAACTCTTTTCAGTTGTCCCGTGTGACAGGACAAGAGGCAATGGGCAGAAATTGAAGCACAGGAAGTTCTGCCTGAACCTCCTGAGGAGGAATTTCTTCCCTGTGAGAGTGACGGAGCACTGGACCATGTTGCCCAGAGAGGTTGTGGAGTCTCCTTCTCTGGCGATCTTCAAGGCCCGCCTGGCTGCCACCCTGTCTAACGTGCTTTAGGTGACCCTGCTTGAGCAGGGAGGTTGGACTAGAAGATCTCCAGAGGTCCCTTCCAACCTTACTCATTCTGTGAATGGAGCAAGGCTTGAATTCACACCTGTAGACCTGCAAAGAGATACCTTTGCTGCAACACCAACTAATTCCAATCCTCATATAACAAATCTCAGAATCAGACAGCATTAAGAACACTATGTTTCTAGCAGTACCATATCCCACAGAATAATTATATATACAATCAACCAAAAGAATGCATAGAGATATTCATGCAATGTTAGCCATCATTATCATGCCTGGCTCCAGCTGTAAAAGGGCACTAACAGGTATTCAGTCTGAATCTTAGAATAATTCTCCAAAAGGAACGATGCAGATAGTCTATCAGCGGCTTTAAGAAGAACACTCATATGAAGTATATTCATACGAATACACTTACCCAGTATTTATGCATAACGAACAGGCTGAATTTGGCTCCTTTTTATACAAGGTATAATGAAGTAAAAACTATTGCATCACAAGAACAATAAAAAATCCCAACTTTTTAATTAGAGATTAAAATCAAATACATTTAGCAGTCTACACACCCACCTAATTATTTCTGAGTAATCTTATCAAATCATCTTACATTTTTCTTGCAAATGTTAAGTTTCCACAGTACCATATATAAACAATGCAAGTAGTAGCACATGTCCAAGGTATTCTTTTGAAGTAAAGCACATACACTGAATTCACGCTAATCAGGAACATGCTAACTTATGACAACCTCTAATGTTACCTCATAATGGAATTAGATACAACTGAAAATCAACAGGGGATATAGGACCTAGTTGTTTCTTTCTACAATGTAGAGAATGAGAAGTGACTATGGAAAGTAACCTCACAGTGAACATCAACAAGCCTGCACTGATATCATCAGTGTTGTGCAGTCAGATTGGCAATATTATTTACAAGTCCTAGGTAGCAGATAAAAGAGATTTAAGGAAAATACAGACTATGTCACATAGTCTGAGAGTTATTTTTTCTTCCAGCACTGCTGATATCCTGAGAGTCATCATTGTTTTTGCTAAACTCATCAAGACTATTTAAAAGCAAAAGATAGAAATTAAATTTGAAAAAAAACCTTATTCTGCATCATAACAAATAAAGCTTGTTGTGTTACTCCGGGGAAAAATACATTTGAGAAATACAGACACCACTAAACCTGTAGTCCCCTCGGCTTGTGGATGCCCAACACTAAAGTAATAGTTTTCACACATGGGTTTGGTAGTATTTTTCCTTTTGTTGTGCTGCATTACGTCCTTGCCTTAAACCAGAAGAAATGGATCACTTAAGTAAGATTTATGCTTACCTGTTATAAAAAATATGTAATGACAGTCACGATCAAATACAGAGTTTACCTATATCTGGAACTCTAAAAGACAAGTAGCTATTGACTTCAGAAGGCCTACTCATGAGTTTAAGAACCATGCCTGAATAGGATGAAAAAACAAGGAATGAAAGTTATGGAAAGAGGGAAAACTAAGTAATTCATTTTTGCACGGTCCCCCTCACAACCGCAAAAAGTCTGCAGTAATGGCCAGTATTATCCTACCATTTCATTGAACAAACCGAATTAGCATATTGGTCTGCAAATGATAAGCTCTAAGAACATATGTTTACAATATCACAAATACTTTCAAAAATCACCCATTAACAGTTTTGCATTGAAAAGTTTTCTCAGGAAAAATAAAGTTACTCCATGTTGTGAACTAAGGAGTTTCAGTATTGCCTGGTAACTTCACAACATCAACTTAGTGTTCACTGAAAAAAAAAGTCTCAAAGACTTTTGAAAAAAAAAACTGCTCGAAGAACATTATGCAGTATTTTTGCARCATTTACATTCAAGGGAAAAAAAAAGCAACAAATCCATATGCAATATGATAGAAAAAAATAATCAGCTTTATCTTTCAGGTCTTTACCATGAACACAATAGCTACTGGTTTCTACCCAGCCTATTCTCTATTTATCCAGCCTTTTCAGCTAGTATAGAATATTATTTTTCAGAAAACGTTACCAGAAAATTCTATGACATTGCTAAACAATCCATACATAGTTACTAAGCCTGAAAAATGCAGGATTACAGGCAGAAACTAAATCAGGAAAACATATTAATTTCAATACGGTCTAAAATTAATGAGTAATAAAAATCTGTGCAGATAGTCTTCTATCTCTGAAAGTACAATAAGCGCACATCTTTAAAATACAATCCAAAATTAACTTTCTACACTGTAGCTTAAAAACTATATTGGTCAGATATCTCATGAGAATGTGTGCATGGTGCTATGTCCCACACAAGTTTTTGTGCATGCACAAACTTTTCAAGTTTTCAGACAATTTACAAATATATTACTGATAAACTCTTCTTAGAGTTATTAGAATATATATGAATAAACAAGTCCTTTCTAATTCCTTTCCATCTGTACATGAAAACAAAATAATAGCTGGTAGCAACTTTGGTAACAAAATCTGAAAACACTACTATCAAATTATGTATCATTAAGTACTGTAAGATGAATACCAGGCTGGTATCATCCATTACAGAGCAAAATATACTGAAAAATTAAGTGAAGTCCAACCTTAAAACAGTAGTTACACATCCTGTTAGACACGGATTTCAAGCGTATTGATTTTTCAGTTCCCTTGAMCTACAGTCTACAAAGTTTTCTAGAATGCAAAAGCAATCTGCTACTACTTCTATGTCAGTGACTTTTTAGAAAGCATCATCACTGATATACTCACAGCCTTCAGTCACTGTGCAGAAATTAGACTGTTTTTGCAAATATGTGAACACCAACTGTTATGCTGCCTTAGAGAAAGTCAAAAAGATGACTTGGCCATTAGTGGCCTTCTCCTAGTAAGTCAGACCCTGGTAGAAAGCTTAAATTATTACTTGTCAAAGAGCTGGAAAGCAATCTGCTGTAGACAGTAACTCTCCTTAGGTGGAAGATATGCAAAATACAAACATGGGAAGAAAACTATAACAAGCATCATCATTAAGAGGCAATATTCCCTTTCTTTTAGAGGTTAGCACCTGATCTGAAAAGAGATGTAAAATAAGGACAGGCATTTCATAAAGAGGGACTGTGTGCTACTTTAGGGTAAGACAGATTGCCAGAACTCTGAGTATCCTAAAAAACCCTGACTTTTCCTTAAGGTTTAATCAGCAGCCCAAATCACTGCATAAGGTATGAGAACAAAGCAAGATTTTGCACTATCTCAGTGCTGAACCAGCAAATAAAAGTTATATAGTTCTGTCCAATTAATCCTGTTTCTTACTTGTAYAGCAATTTTACAAAGAGGAATATTTGCATAGCAAATCTAAAGATGTAAAGAAAACTATTTTAAAAACTTAAATTTAAAACTAATACAGAAATAAAATTTTACTAAATAGCTACAATAATATTATGAAATATAATTTGACTAAATAATACAGTATCATGAAATTTTTATTTGCATCATCACATAGGCAGTGCCAAACTGATATAAATTGATATATTTTAACATTTAACCTTAATTATAGCTCCTAGGCTCTTTGGCTTGACTAATACTACCAGTTGAAATAACTGCTGGGTATGGCTCATACTGTGCCTCCAATAACCCAATACCCCAAAACAATGCAAAAGTAGTGACCGCTAACTTTTCATACTCTACAGTAAGAGAAATGTCATTTTTGAGTTCTGAACACTCAATGATAGGAAATTCTTCTCCATGCCCTACTATGGAAGTTACCTGTTTCTATACATTACACATTGTGAAGGATGTCTGGGTTTATTTAAAACTGACTTCACTGCTGTAACACAAACATTGGTTTTATGCTTTCAAAAGGACCACCATACAAAACATGCAAGACTGTCCAGTAACACTATGAAAGTTTGGGACTTTCATCCCAAACTTTTGTCTCAACTTGTGTCTCAAAGCACATCCCTAAATAGACTTGTTCACATCAAAGCACACAGGTGTTAAACCTTTCTAGATGTTTTTTGCACATCTACATGTGCCAAATTATTAACTCAAACACTACTGACACCAATACTACTCTGGACACACCTTGTTCTCTTTGCAGGATTCTTGCAACTTACCCTGAAAAGGATTTGTTTGGATAAGAAGAAAGGTTAATTTAAAGGAAGAATCTTAATTCAAACAGCAATTGCAGTTTCTGAAGATGCTTTATATGTATAAATAGCCAAAGAAAGATGGAAGAGCCTTTTATGCTCTTTAACACAAGCAAAAGAACTTTATTATAAAGTACTGTTATCAACTGGGGTCAAGTGCTGCTATCATGCGAGACACAGTGTAGTATATTACACATACGCATTTAGTAGGCACTGTATTTCAGATTCACCCAAATATCAGCAGCACAATTCTTTCTTCTCTTGATGATTCTTCCTTTTATATCAAAGCAACTCAATTTGGAACAAACACAATTGGGCTGAATATATTGCTAGACTGAGCTGCTAGACAAAAAAGGTGACTTTGGTTACTTACTACTAATTAATAGATACGCAGTTCAAAATGAATATTCAAGTTTGAATGTATCATTTTTTAGAATGAAAAACTCTAAGACCTCAGTATGACCTAGAGTCCTCAAAGGAGGTAAGTATCAGGTCAGTTTTAGCTCTTAAGAGTACCCAGCCCACAAGAACAGCTCTTCAAATAATAATGAGCATTATACAGAAGTTATCAAGACCTCTGTTAAAATAGATTCTCCTGAATAAACACAGGAGGTGACAAACCTCCCAGCCATCTCCCCTGAATCCAGACAGCCTAAGGCAAAAAACCTAAAAGATAAGAAAACCCTTTTATATTAGAGGTGAACTCCGCTTAATCATAGTTATCCAAAATGAAAATTCAAAGATGTAAGGAGCAGAAAAGCAGAGCCTGTTCACTCTTTTCACTTAAAAAAATGGTACATAAAATAACATCTTACAAAGTGAGTCTAAGCTCTTGCCAGAAAAAAAGCTGGGAAACTGCTCCTTATGCTTTACTACTGGATAGCAACAATCAGAAATGTGGTAGAAGAAGAAAGAATTCTCAGAATATCTTCTGGTACTAGGCAATTTATCACACCAAAAGATGCTAAGCATATATTATTAAGCAAACTTCGTGCTAATGCAGAATCATAGAATCAGTAAGGTTGGAAGGGACCTCTGGAGATCTTCTAGTCCAACCCCCCTGCTCAGCAGGGTCACCTAGAGCACATTAGACAGGGTTGCAGCCAGGCAGGCCTTGAAGATCTCCAGAGAAGGAGACTCCACAGCCTCTCTGGGCAACRTGKKCCAGTGTCCTGTCACTCTCACAGGGAAGAAATTCCCCCTCACGGTCAGGCAGAACTTCCTGTGCTTCAATTTCTGCCCATTGCCTCTTGTCCTGTCACACGGGACAACTGAAAAGAGTTTGTCCCCGTCCCCTTGACACCCTCCCTTCAGGTACTTGTACACATTGATAAGATCCCCCCCTCAGTCTTCTCTTCTCCAGGCTAAAAAGGCCCACCTCTCGCAGCCATTCCTCATAGGGCAGGTGCTCCAGCCCTCTGATCATTGTAGCCCCACGCTGGACTCTCTCCAGTAGCTCCATGTCTTTCTTGTACTGGGAAGCCCCGAACTGGACACAGTACTCGAGATGAGGCCTCTCCAGGGCTGAGTAGAGGGGCAGGGTGATCACCTTCCTTGACCTGCTGGCAACACTCTTCCTAATGCAGCCCAGGATACCATTGGCCTTCTTGGCCACAAGGGCACATTGCTGGGTCATGGTCAACTTGTCGTCCATGTATTAGCTATCGACACATTAGCTGCAGCAGTCTACTGCCACTGACCTGTCAGGCTCTGAATGGATTCCAGGAAGACCTATACCAAGATCTGTAAATGAAATATGCTTTAGTAAACCTGGAAAAATCTCAATCAATTAGGCACCAGAAGCTAGCATAGACAGCTAAAGTAGAGTCAGAGCCCTCTATTCAAAACAGCAGACACTGATAGAACAGGCAATAGGGATATTATATCTAGAAATAGATGGGGATATAATAGGCCAGAATCATTCTTCATATGAGAATCATCTTCCATGTTTCAAATGCTGTCTGTTTTATAGCCTGGAGAGGAGTCTTTTGTAGAAGAGGGATTGTCTGGCATGCTGGAGTTGAGCCTGGGGTCCAGTGAGCAGGAAATGCTCTAAAGAGCATTTTTTTCCCCTTTTTCTCTCTCTTCCCTCCTTTTTAAAAAAGAAAAAAGAAAAAGTTGTCTGTATATCATTCTGATCTTTTCCTTTGGCTGAGGAAGTAAAAACTGTGAAGATCGAGTCTCCTTTGTGAAGAGAAAGATAAGGAAGGATCCTGTGTGATTGGTTCTTTCACTTGAATGTGCCACAAGGGTAGCAGAAAACTCCCAAATGACAGTTTGAAGGAGCAACATGTAGAGGTCTACTGCCACCTCATTTGAGGTCCAAAAGCAATGAGTTACTGTTCCTTACAACCTCCTGTAAATAAGAAAGAACCCTAACAGTAAGGAGGCAGGCAGATGAAACTCTCATCTCACTGAGCATGCTGCTCAAAGCAGCATGCTGAGGCCAGTTCTATGAATGCTACCAACTCACAAAGTTGTTTGACAATAGAAGTATCTGAGTTAGGCACCCATAGAGGCCTTCATTTCTCTGTACCTATCTTTTGTTTTCTTAACATTTTCCCAAACAATTATCCTCTACTGCTGGTTTCTACAGGATCAACAGAATCAGTACCAAGTTACTATGAGACACCTTGCTACCACAGCATACGCATAAATTGAAGACTGTAATGTAGACCAGAAATATCCAAAGTTAAGTTCAAATGAGTTAAGTTAGCAGAGTGAATCACATGAGGGAAGTTGGCTCTTCACTAAATGCGGTGCTTCAGCAACTAGGTTAATAGAAGTTCTGTTTGAGTTCCTGAAAACCCATTTGTTTTGCACAGAAAAAAGAAATCTATAAAATTAACAAAGGTTTTTAAAAAATATTTTAAAATGTACGCATGCATACCAAACAGAGGAGGATAATTACCTTAAAAATCAGAAGTGTTTTAAACGTACTTGGTATCTGCTCACTTTTCAAAACTAGGAATAAAATCAAAGGATCCAGGTCCTCTCTGTGGGCAGGGGGAAGCCTCYGTCCTGCACACCATGGCTGCTGCAGGGTCTTTTTCTACAGTCCTCCCATCTCCTTAGGATATGATAAGGTCAGAAGGACTGGAGCAATACACAGAATCAATTTGATCACCTTATCCACCCATGCTTATTGCTATACAGAGAGCCTCTTTGCTGACCTGCACTTTCTGCTGAAATTATTTGTTGACACTTTACTGCACAGCCCTTGGGCAGTAGTAGTGCACTGTTTTCATCTCTAAAACCAGCTGGAATTGCATTTAAGCATGCACTTTGTCAACATTTGCTGTCTTGTGGTTCTGCATCTCAAAAAATACAGAAAAGCTTTGTTTGAAAGTACAGACAAGCTCAGGCTGAAAACAGTTAACAGGACCTCTCTACTTAGGAATTAATTAGATTTAGTTGTTTTAGGATAGCACATAATTGAAAAAGTAAGGGCACACTCAGGCCAAATCACTTTTGGCAGAGTCTTTCTGCAGTACTACGTCACACCCTGATTTTGCAATCTATATCCACTGCTGCCAAACAGAGAGTAATGCTTCATTTAATCCACACCCTTGTATAATTTGGCTGAGAGTACTTCCTTTACCCTGAAGGTACAGCAATAATTACCCTAACATACACCAATTTCAAGTAAATATAAATGGTGTTCTTTTGATAAAGCTTTTGGAATCTTCAAAGATTGCTGTTATTGTGCTCTGTATTTAGTATAATTTTTAGTGAAATATTTTAATTAACTTGCCTAGAAGAAACATGAAAAAGAACATATAATAAAGGAACATGTGTATCTTTGATCTCAGCATAAACAATTCCAGCAAGTTGAACTAGAAAATACAAACTCTTTGACATTTATAACATCTTATCAATCAGATAGAGGAAACTGGATAGCCAACCTTTTAAAACAGAAGAGAACTAGGCTGTCATTAATGTTAATGGTTTTCTCTTTGTGTCTTTACTACTCTGTTGGAACATTTTTGTGGTTAGACGAGCCTATTTATACATCTTTTGTTTTCAAATTAAAAATATTTTTTACTATTCATTTTATAAACAAGCTTAGAATATGTTTATAAACAAGTTTAGAATAAAGTCCTGTATTGGCCTGTATTCTGGCCTTGGGCCAGAACTCTGACACAAGCAATTGGTGCTGGTGGCACAGCATGATGGCCACAGAGCTCCATGGAAGGTCTGTGTTTTTCTCTTCAGCATTGCCTGAATGGCAAAAGAGCCACAGCGAGGATGCAGCTGTTATCTTGGTACTCTAATATTTATTTACTGGAAAAGTCAGGTATGAGGTAGGGCATCCGGGAGATGGCTCTAGTGACTGAAGAGAAGCACTAAGATCAAGGAACTATGTACAAAGGACGGCTGCAGGTGACATCTGAGTCTTCATAATTTATTTGTACTGAAGTAAATGAGACACTATACTGAAGTACCTTGTCTTCATAATGCAAATGGTATAGCAAAATAGGTTATAAAGGAACCAGAGATACATATGCAAGATCCTGTAATGGATTTTTATAATGTTAAAAAAAAAAAAAAAAAAAGAAAAAAAGAAAAGCTTTGAGAAAAATATNAAAAAAAAAAAAAAAGAAAAGAAAAAAGAAAAGCTTTGAGAAAAATATTTAAAGTTTTCATTTTTTTTATCCCACTACAAACAAATCAGAAGAAGTTTAAAAAAACCTTATCCTTTTTTTCTTATTCCCTTCTCTGTTATACCTTTCCCCAAAGTGAAAGGTGAGAGATAATACCTTAAAGTACTGATCTCTTTCCCTAGTGGTGTACCCATTCAAATTAACACACAGAAACACAAAATGGTTGAAGTTGGATGGGACTGCTGGAGATCATCTAGGCCAACCACCCTGCTCAAGCAAAGTAACCTGGAATATGTTACCCAGATCCTGTCCAGATGGCTTTTGAACAGTTCCAAGGATGCAGGCTCCACAAATTCTCTGGACAACCCGTAAAGAAGTTTTTCCTCATATTCAGATGGAACTTCCTGCGTTTCAGTTGGTGCCCTTTGCCTCCTATAGCRCTGGGCACCACTGATAGAGTCTGGTCCTATCTGCTTTACACCCTCCCTTCAGGTATTGATACACACTGATAAGATCCCCCCCCGTCTTCTCTTCTCCAGGCTGAAAAGGCCCAACGCTCTCAGCCTTTCCTCATATGAGAGATATTCTAGTCCCTTCAGCATCTTAGCAGCCCTTTCCTGGACTTGATCCAGTAGCTCTTGTCTTGGGGAGCCCAGAATTGGACACAGTCCTCCAGATGTGGCTTCATTAGGGCTGAGCAGCAGGGAAGAATTACCTCCCTCAACTTGCTGGCAATGCTCTTCCTAATGCAGCCCAGGATATGACTGGCCTCTAAACCAACCTTTGCGCCACTGATCACAACCTCTGAGCTTTGCCTTTCAGGCAGTTCTCAGTCCACCTTGGTGGCCACTCACCTAACCCACACCTCCTGAGCTTGCCTATTAGGATGTTATGGGAGACTGTAAAAAGCTTTACTGAGAAGTCAAAGGAGACTACATCCACTGCTCTCCCCTCATCTACCCAGCCAGTTATTCCATCATAGAAGACTATCAGATCGGTTAAGCATGATTTCCCCTAGGTGAATTCATGCTGACTACTCCTGACCACCCTCTTATCCTTCACATGCTTAAAGATGGCATCCAGGATGAGCTGTTTCATCATCTTTCCAGGGATTGAGGTGAGGTTGATTGGCCTGTAGTTGCCTGGGTCCTCCTTTTTGCCCTTTCTGAAGCCAGCAGTGACATTTGCTTTCTTCCAGTCCCCAGGTATCTCTCCTGTTCTCCATGACCTTCCAAAGATGACTGACAGTGGCCTAACAATGACATCCATCAGCTTCCTCAGCACTCATGGACACCAGGGCCTTAAGGACTTGTGGATATCAAGTTTGTCTAAATGATCTCTAACTTGACCCTCCTCAACCAAGGCAAAGTCTTCCTTTCTCGAGACCTTCTCTCTCATCTCCAGGCTCTGGGATTTCTGAAGGCTGTCTTTACCATTAAAGACTGAAGCAAAGGCAGCATTCAGTAACTCTGCCTTCTCTGTATCCTTCATCACCAGGGCACCCACCACATTCTGCAGCAGGCCCACATTTTCCCTAGTCTTCCTTTTGCTGCAGATGTATTTGAAGAAGCCCTTCTTGTTATCCTTGACATCCCTTGCCACATTCAGTTCCAAACGGGCTGCAGTCTTCCTCGATGCATCCCTGCATAATCTGACCACATTCCTATATTCCTCCCAAGTGGCCTGTCCCCTCTTCCACACTGTGTATTTTCTTCTTTTGTTTGAGTTTTGCCAGGAGCTCCTTGCTCATCCATGCAGGTCTTCCGCCCTCTTTGCTTGACTTCTTATTCATAGGGATGCACTGCTCTTGAGCTCGGAGGAAGTGATGCTTGAATACTAACCAGCTCTCCTGGACTCTCCTTCCTTCTAGGGCCCTAACCCATGAGATTCCTCCAAGCAGTTCCCTGAAGAGGCCAAAGTCCACTCTCTTGAAGTCCAGGGTTGCGATCCTACTTATTGCCCTGCTTCCTTCATGCAGGATCCTGAACTCCACTGCAGCCAAGTTCAGTAACCTGAACTTGGTCACCACAGCCAAGGCTGCCCCCAACTTTCACATCTCGAACCAGTCCTTCTTTGTTTGTTAGTACAAGGTCCAGCAGCACAACTCTCCTCACTGACTCCTCCACCACCTGTATCAAAAAGTTATCATCAGTGCTCTCCAGCAACTTCTTGTATTGCTTGTGCCCTGCTGTATTGTTCCTCTAGCAGAGGAGGGTGGTTAAAGCCCCTCATGAGAACCAGAGCCTGTGATCATGAAGCTACTTCCAGCTGTCTGTAGAAGGCCTCATCTTCTACTTCTTCCTGACCAAACAGCCTGTAGCAAAAACCCACAACAGTACTACTCATGTTAGCTTGCCTCTTAATCCTTACGCATAAGCTCTTCACCTGTTCATTGTCCACTCCTAGGCAGAGCTAAACACACTCCAGGTGCTCTTTCACATAAAGGGTGACTGCCTTGCCTTGCCTTCCTGGCCCGTTCTTCCTAAAGTGCATATAGTCATCCATGGCAGCATTCCAATCATGCAAGCTATCCTATCATGTCTCTATAATCACATAGCACTGTGACTGCACACAGATCTCTAATTCCTCCTGCTTATTTCCCATGCTGCATGCATTTCTGTACAGCCACTTAGGGCACTTCAGAGAGCTGTTTGAGCATCCTGATTTTCCAGGAGAGGTGCAAGAGCTTTCCCTATAGTCTTGTATTGAGGTATTTGCTAGCTGCACACAATTGTTGGAGGTATCCCCACTTGAGCCCTGTTTTGCTGACTGCAAAGTCTCTATAACTTTCCTCTTCCCTCATCTTTCCCAGTTTAAAGCCCTCCTTACCAGGTTGGCCAGCCTGTTGGCAAAGACAGGCATGCCCTGTTCAGTGAGGTGAATCCCATCTCTCCCCATCAGCTGTTGATATTCAAACAGGGTCTCATCAGTCATAGACCTCAAAACCCTGTTGCCGATACCAGCTGTGCAGCCAGTTGTTTACTTGCATTATCCATCTACTCCTCCTCACATACTTTCCCCTCACTGGCAGGATCAAGAAGAAAATGACCTGGGTCCTCACACCCCAGACCACTGTCACATTATGATTCTGTCCCAATTTCAAGAAAGTGCAAGGCTGAAAAGAAACATCTCAAAATGACGCAAAAGTTTTCTCAGTTGAAATTAGACATTATGGCAAACTGCTCATTATTTTTATAGTTCCATCCGCACAGCTTGGCAGGCTTAACTGCTTTCCCCATTACATCAAACCTAAATGAAACTGTTGGGTAAGCTAGTGAGGCAACATAAATTCAGGTTCAACATGGAATTTATATACCCAGATTTCTCAAGACAAAATTAAGAGATCATTTCTTATCTTTACTTTCTCCTTTACACACGTGCATATAACTCAAAAAGCTTTCTCTCCTAAAAGATGAATTGGAAGAGATTTCACTCTTACTTTAAACTTGGTAAAAATACAGTATTTGCAATACTATATCAAGATCAAAAAATAAAAATGGATGTATTCAGTGATCTATGTGCTGTTCAATTGACTTGTATGAATCAGATCCCAGTGAACAGGTTTATCCAACTGGCATTCCCACTTAAAAAAAANAAAAAAAAAAAAAAAAAAAAAAAAAACAGATTCCTCAAGTTCAGTATTATATAACTTTAGTACAGCAGTGTGGGAAAGCATGCAATGCTGCTGGCCATACTGCATGCTTTTTTCTTAGTTCTGTCCTGTACCTGTCCTGTACCCAAACAGCCAACAATATGCTACAAATACTGTATTTCATGTTATACTTGGATTATATGCTATATATGCTCACAGCCTTCAGTTAATACGTATGCTGTCATCTCTTTCAGTATCTTAACTCTTGAACCTCTTTAGGATATTTTACTACTGTTCATTTCCAAAGTAAGGTATTCTAATAGTAAAACTGATAGAATTCAATTGTTCATTTGATACAGGACATTTTCAATGACAGTTTGTATAACAAGTTTCCTCTCCCCAGTTTATTGTAACAAGAGACTCAAAGGATTAGGCCACAATGAACTGGCATTCTACACATTCCTCTTTGACTAGCACAATATTTTGTTAGTAGCTTTCTTCCAGCCTCTCTCAGTTCACAAAGAGAGGCTCTAGTTAGGGAAAAGAGCTGTAGTCAGAACATACATGATCTAATTATCCTAAATAGGCTTAACTGGGCTCTAGATAGCCACGAACAACTTGGAGCATCCCTTATCCCACTATAATTGTGCTGAAACTCAAGCTGATACAAGTACTGGGGAGTTTCAAAGGTAATATAAATTCCTCTTTGCTTTCATTCCCTCCCAGGGAGTAAAGTTTGCTGTGCACCAGTGAGCTGTAGCAGAAGATCTTGTGTTTCTATGTAATTGCTAAGATGACAAGCAAAAATTTATCTGATTTATAAATTGACTGAATGATGTTGGTCACCCTCTGTTAAGCTATAATATACAATATATATAATGTATAATATAATATATAACAGTAATTGAGCTTCACTGTATCTTTTTAAAGTTTGTGTATCTTAAGAATCAATGTTTGGTTGTAACACTGTCAACTCCAAATATTCAAAATAATGCATCAGATCCTTTCCCCTGAATATGAACTTATTTTTAAAAGTAAGTTTAGATCTTTATTACGTAGGAAACTTCTAAGATGTTGGGGCTAATGTTTATTCAAATAGTCCATACTGAAAGCTGTTAGAATGTTTCTTTCATTAACAACCAAATGTTAAATTCTCATGTAACAAAACTCAGGACAAATGAGGTACAACAACTTGGATAAGTCAACACTTTCTTCTATCCCAAAACCCCAAGAAATTACAGTAACTCTTATCTGCATGCAATTTTAGTAGAATATTATAAAATAAATATAATCAAAATAAAAATTTGTCAAAATAAAAAACCATTTAAGTCCTCTATGGACTATCACAGCAGTAGAAAAGATAGATATTATAGAGATGGGGAAGCTATACCAAACATTGAAAAAAGTTACCACAA
Source organism: Rhea americana (assembly GCF_003343005.1). Taxonomy (NCBI): domain Eukaryota; kingdom Metazoa; phylum Chordata; class Aves; order Rheiformes; family Rheidae; genus Rhea; species Rhea americana. Next base: position 1,813,740 of record NW_028185928.1, read on the forward strand.
ATCTAATAATACTGCAATAATAAATAATACTGACATACACATGAGGGTTTAATTTTTGACAATGTTTCTGCAGTATCTCTGCAGAAATGTGAATTTTGTAACTTGAGGTATCTCCTTTTTCTCCTCATAAAAAGAGAAGAGAAACAGTATTTTAAGAGTATTTAGCTGATGCAAAATACTTTCGACAACTTGATATACTACATTTGATTTCACTGTTTGCTTGAGATTGAAAAAAGGATTTTTAAATAGTCTATCAGATATATTGGAGGACCTAACTGCAATACTCAGTTCTGTTAATACGTTCAAAGAGTAAAAAAGAGAGTCATTTGAAATTTGCACTTTATATAGGTGGAAAACACCTTTGACCATCAGTTTCGTTAATGGATGGAAACTTTCTAATGCTCCCAACCTTGTCAAAGCGCTGTGTATTTTGTTTTTGAGATTTTTTTTTTTTTTAACATACAAGAACCTTCACGTTTCTAGCACATACTTAATTAATTTTAAGAGTAAGTTTAATTATCTGGCTTTATTGAAGGGGAAATTTTAGTGAAAAGGTCTGTGCAATATTTATAGTGAAACCTCAGTCTCCCATGCAGTTAACTATTAGAGTCACTGCTAAATATATGAAAATGAAAACTTATTTTAAAAAGCTTGCCCTGAACTTAGTGGGAGTTATAAAATTCAAAAGTTGCTGCTGAATAAAGCCTAAAAAAAAAAATGGGCCAATTCTTTCACGTCATGCCATAGATCTGCAAAATAGTATGTTTAGACTGTAAGGAAGTGATTTTGCTGTGCAAAGATGCTTACAATCTTAGTGAGGAAGGCAAAAATAGTAAAAAAAAAAAAAAAAAAAAAAAAAAAAAAAAAAAAAGAAGTATAGATTTTAATGTCTCTCAGAGAACAGATAAATGAAAGCTGGAGCTTTTGCTACTTCCTCATTTGTTTAAAAAATAACAACCAGGAAATGGGTAATCCTGGAAGAAGGTACAAAGATGAGAACATGAGAAGGAAAAGACAGGAACAGCTTAGAAAGAGTATTAGATCATGTCACAGTGCAGTGCTGCAGAGCAGTGCCATAGGATGGATATGACAAAATCAGCCCTGAATCCTGAGTATAAGCAGAGCTATAGAGCACAGGGAAGATAAAACTTCAATTGAGACTGCAGAAGATGGGCATTAGACAAATTTTCTTAAAAAAAAAAAAGAACAGTTAAACACTAGATACTTTTAGGAGAGATCCCCTAAAATTTACTAAACATTCCAACAAGAATRAAGTAATTTGCTCTATATAAAACAAGGAAAAAATCTGAGGAGAGTCAAAGGTAGGATCAGCCATAAGACTTCATGAATCCAGATTACAAAAGACAAGACTCAGAGGTGATTTTCTCCAAAAACACACATCTAGCAATCATTACAGACCTCTGAGATACCTATCAGGTATTTCAGCTGCAGCGTTATTGAGGCACAAACACAAGAAAATCTGATACGCAAAAATGAATTCCAGACCTGCAGAAAAGGTCAAATTGACATGCTCTCAGATCACTAAGAAAATCTATGTTCCCTGCCTTCTTCTCAAATTTAAAAAAAAACTTTGTGAGAGAACAGCACAGAAGATAAGTTTTTTAAAATTTAAATTAGTTTTGTTAAATTTAAGGAAATCTCTCTAATGAAGTGCACAGAATTTAACATAAAAGAAACATGCTCATCTGCATGTCCTGTATCTGCTTTGTGGTACCTACTTCAGTAATAATGATTTGTGAAAATCCATGATTTTTTTTCCTAATACTATTGATTTTCTAATACTATTGATCTTCTAGTAATTCTAGTAAGCATGACAAAACTTGTAATATACCTCTTGTACAGCACTCTATACTATTCAGGGGAGAGAAGTGCATGTTGTTTATCTTGATGTTAGCAAGGTTTTCAACACTGTCTCCCATAACATTCTCATAGATAAACTGATGACATATAGACTGGATAAGTAGAGAATGAGGTAGATTGAGAACTGGTGAACTGCTAGGGCTCAGAGGACTGTAATCACTGGCAAGAAATCTAGCTGGAGGCCAGTCATTAGTGCTATATTCCAAGGGTCAATACTAGGTCCAGTACTGCTCAACATCTTCATTAATGACCTGGATGAAGGGACGGAATGCACCCTTAGCAAGTTTGAGAGCAAAGCTGAGAGGAGTGACTGATACATCTAATGATTGCACTGATATTCAGAGGGACTTTGACAGGCTGGAGAAATGAATTGACAGGAATATCATGAAGTTCAACAAAGGGAAATGGAAAGTCCTGTACTTGGGGATGAAAAATGCACCAGTACAGGCAAGGAACCATCTGGCTGGAAAGTAGCTTCACGGAAAAGGATCTGGGAGTCCTGGTGAACAAGCTGAACATAAACCAGCAATGTACCTCTTTGGCAAAGGCAGCCAAGAACCTCCTGGCCTGCATTAGGAAGAATCAGATTGAGGGAAATGATTCTTCCCCTTCATAAAGCACTGGTGAGACCACATCTGGTGTCCAGTGTTCATTGCTGGGCTCCCCAGGACAAGAGATACATGGATATACTGGAATGAGTGCAGAGAAAGGCCACTAAGATGATCAAGAGGTGGGAACATCTGACATTTTAGGAGAGATGGAGAGCTGGGACTGTTTGCCTGGAGAAGAGAAGGCTCAGAGGGATCTTATCCATACCTATATGTATAAATATATGATAGGGGAGAGTAAAGAAGACAGAGCCAGACTCTTGCAGTGGTGCCCAGTGAAAGGACGAGAGGCAATGGGCATGAATTGAAATAAAAGAAATTTCATTTAAACATAGGAAAAATACATAAGAAACAAAAAGAAAAAAGTGAGGAAGGCAAGTATTAGAACAAAGCATAAAAGGCTTCTGGAAAGCAGACTTTGAGCCCACCAAAATGACAAAGAAATTTAAAAATCATTTAAGATTTTAAAAGATTTTCTTACCAGAAAATCTATTTCAATTATGCTCCACTAGTCTTTTATGTTGTTTTTCCCTAAGAATCTAAATTTCCTTGTAACTTTAGTTGTCTGTTGAAAAGTCCTTAAAATGTATCACGCATAGCACTATCTCTATTTCTTTTTTAGTTTGCTTTCCCTGCATAAATAACACCTTGTGCTTGAAGACCGTGTTAAAACATTAGTCAGTTCTGGCAATAACCGTATTGGAAGCATGTATGAATAGCTATGGCATATATTTAAGTTGGATCACACTATTAAAAGGTCTCCATCTACACACTTATCTGTGCTTCTGCCTAAAGTAAAATTTAGGACAATAATGTGTGCAATGATTTGAGCAATATTAGATATAAACACTTAAAACAACATAAGGTATATGTTAATTTTGTTTAAAGGGTTAGTCTACTTATTTTAAATATTCACAATATATAAGACAGAAAAGGTATTATACTGTTTCTACATAATTTTCTGGAAATACTAAGCAACTGCTGTGAGATAGATGGACGTTATTACGGCTTTAGCAACTCTTTTTAAGATAGAGAAATGGAAATACAGAGGTTAACTAGTGGTTGGACATTTGTATTGTGAATTACTGATAATAGTCATTCTAAGACTACAATTTTTTAGTCCATGCCGAGTTTTTTGTTTTTTTTAAATAATCACAACTTGATTTATGAAGAAAGTCATCTCCCTTTAGGAGAAAATTCTATATACAGATTATTCCTATTTTTACTATCTATATTTTACCTATTAAGTGTATATTTTTCTTTCCCTCTCCTCCTATTTCTTTTCACTCTGCTCAGGGATACAAAACGAAAACATTTGGAAACTAAGCTAACAATTTTGTGTCTTACAGGGACCCCCCAAAAAAGACATGAAATTATTCATTTTGCTATTAAATATTTTGATTAACAATGTAACAAGATACTGTCAAAACAAACAAATATCAGAAAAATCCATAATTTTATTGCTTATTTTTTCTCATGAACACAAAAAACCAAAACCCTAAAAACATATTTAACACAACTGAAAGGGTTGATTGAATAATACAGTTCCTAAATAAACTGTTTTTCTTATTACTGCTTTCTTTTATTAATAATTGTAATTTTTTAAATGTGATTCTTTTTATTTTGTGGTGTCTGTGTTTAAGATATCCTAAAACAAAATGTTAAATTAAGAAAAGCTGGTAATTACACATTGTTTTAAGAACTTAAAGCACTAATAAATAAGTGTAGAACTTGAAAAAAAAATGTTACAAGGGAACAAATATCAATATTGGACTGTATCACATTACACAGACTGTATAAACAATGGCACATATAGCAGCCTGGCCACTCCACAAAAGAAATTCACAGCAAAATTTATATAGACAGGAAGAAATCACCCCAGAAGTTATTACCCATTCCCTAGAGAGAGTGATCAAATGAAAAAAAGAAGCTTACCACTGTTAGTAGAGAAAGGATATAGAGGATTCAGTGGAGTACTCTGAGTGCCTGACAGTCTTAACTTGGAGTGTGGTGACAGCAATGATGGCGCAGGAAGCAAGAGATTTGAGCTCGCCTGTAATAGGAAAGACAAATCAGAAAATGAAGTGTAATTTCCTGGGTTACTTACTGATGCAACAGCTAAAAGAGAAATTTTTGATTACTCCAAATAAGTATTAAATTCTGGGGTGTGGGGGGTGGGTGGGTGGAAAGAGTCAAATGGATGGTAAAACAGCAATTTCAAAGGCTTTTTTTTTTTTTTTTTTAAGAATATTTGAAAACACAGGTTTGGAAAAATTATTGACAGTTATAAATGGAATTCCATGTTTATATATGGATACAGAAAATATCAAGTAGTGAAAACAATAGAACAGTTTGAACTGGCAACTTCTCTTTGCATGTTTGTATAAAATAAAATTACATTTACACATGGTAACAAACTGAAAAAACATAAAATAACTTCTCATTTCAGTATTTACCCTACACTGCATCTAAGAGGTTAGTTTGTATTAGAACTAGTGAAAAAGGTTGAACCTATCCTAAGTCAAAATTGATTTCTGCAAAACTATACAGCATATTTACATCAAAACACCATACAGCTTCTTTACGCAAGCTACACAAAACACACCTGTAGTATATGTCCTTATTTCCATAATAACAATGATAAGATTGTTAAAATACAATTTGGTATGGGGTTTCTTGCAAACATGCAGCTATCACAAAGCATAAACTTTCTCCAAACTTTATTTTTGATATATTTTTTCATAGTCTCTCTGGGACAATATATTATGAGAATCTGAAGTTTTTACATGATCAAATACAGAACTGTACACTGTTTGTTAAACATATTTTCATTGACCACCTTTGTAATATTACCACAAGAAAAGGAAAACGGGCCTTAAATAAAATATTCTTAGTTATCTTCAAATAAAACAAATTCATATGCAAAAACTTTTAATAGAGCGATTTACAAAAAAAAAAAAAAAAAAAAAAAAAAAAAAAAAAAAAAAAACCTATTCCACAACTCGGAATAAATGTTTGTGGTGACTTAATCCACACTCTGTGGAACACTTCCTTTGGTTTCACAGACTTTACTTCAGACTCTTAAACCATAGTTGTTAGCAAAAATATAACGATGATATTCTGCCAGTTTTCAATCCACTTGATTCTATTTACAGAAATGGAGACAGCTAAAACAAAGTGAAACAGTAACTTCTTTTCAAAAGTTATATAACTTACATAACTACTTCTATCATTTAACAGACAATAACAGTTCAACAGGCTTCAATAATGCCAACACATACATATTTTTACGTGTTTAATTATAAGCACACTTAGATATGTACTTACATCCCCTGGACCTAAACACTAATATTTAATCAAAGCTTGATGCAAATTGTCAGGTAATAGACTGTTTGTTTTTTAAAAACCCTAGTCAGGTTACTCTACACATATTTTTAGGGCTACATTACCCATAAATCGATTATAGAAAGGTGAAATTATTACTACACTAGGTCTTCACCTTACTGCGTGTGGTTTTCATGCAGTAATACAGATGTAAGTCTACTGAAAAGTATGTGATAAAAACTGTCCTTTACACTATATAATGGAGTACTGTCTTAGCAATTGCATAAAATTTTAATAACTATATTGCAAAACTGACAAGAAAGAAAAGTAAGACAGAAGACCAGATTAAGCAGTGAACATGATGCAAAAGCATAATAGCTTTTGTAACAACTCAACTGAATGTTAAAAATAGTATCTGCAGAATGTAAGCAGAATGAACAGAGGGTTGTTTTCTGAATAAAAAATATTTTTATATTTTATGTTACATATGTAAGTTAAGTTTTCTTTTATATGTACAAATATGGTGGAAAGCCATTAGCTTATGTGTTTACTAAAACACAGAAAAATTACTTGTGCTACAAACATGTCAATCCCAGTTTTCCAATGTTTCATCTTCCATTACTGACTGTTAATGTAGGGAGAAAGATCTCACTCTTACATGAATTTCTAGGTGGACGCACACACATTTTTTTCCCCAAAACGTGAAACTGGTGTATGCTGTCCAGAGAAGTATCCCCATGAAAATTCTTGGAATTCCCTTTCAAATTTGTTTGATATCAAACAATTGGTTCAGAAATTACTAGGGAATGAAGACAGTTTGATTATATCAGCCTTTGGAAATCAAGTTAAGCACTGCAGAGTAAAGTATTCAAAACTAGCACTTACAGGTAGTTTTCAGCTTCACCCTAGAGAGAAAAAAAAAATCAGGAGAAACTTGTCTTGATTGTGGTAGTTTAATGAAGAGATATGAAAATCTGTATGTAAATGATATCTGTACAGAATTTAATTCACTATTTTCCTGCTGTATTACTCAAATACACTCATTATACATGCCAAACAGACAAGTGCATTAGAAGATTAAATATGTTCCTGAAGTTTTTCTTTAAGAAAATTGGCCCCTTTAAAATTCAAACTAAGTCCTATCATACTATCCTTCCTTTCTCTCCAAGCCCTTAAAATAACAGGACAAAACAGGCTTTTATAAAAGAGACTCAAATGAAGTTTGAAAAATTTTAAATTCAAGAAGTCTTACAAGAGTGACTCATCCCTCCTTAAAGGCAGTGAAGCTCAGCTATAAAAGCCTGCCCATCTGAAGTAAATGCAGAACTGACATTTTTATGATCTCTGTGGCACTAGATCTTAAATATTATTTGAAAATCTAAAGGGGCCAAAGAGAAAAGAACACCACTGAGAGAGGAAGGAAGCATTCAGCTAATAGTTGAGGACTAATGATTTAGTAGAACTGCTTCCAGGTGAAGTATAATAACCTAGGAAAAGTAATTAATTTTCCTATAACAGACATATTATAAGACTACCTACCTAACAAACAGTGAAGCAATCACTATTTTTGAAATGCAAGCTGTGGGAAGGGATTGCTAAATACCTTTACAACAACGAGCAAAGTTGGCTAAGATAGCCAACCATCAATCTACTTATTTTTCACAACAGACTTAGCTTGCTTCATGTAAAAACCACAGCTTTATCAAAGACACAGTTTACTACTATCCTAAATTGAGTAAAACTAAGTTATAAAATTAATGTTGTTTTTGGACAGATAAAAAGATCTGCACAATTTTTGCAAAGTTTAAAAAAAAGCTGATTTGCATTTTATTTTTTGTGTTAAGGCAGCTCTATGCAAATTATGCAAATACACATTTCAGTGGAACTACTTTTCACATTAAAAGTGAATTTCGTGAGATTAAAAAAAAAAGGAATACTGCAAGACTGGACAAGTTGACAGTAACAATTTCTCTTTTTTCCTGAGAATGCAATTTGATGACCTTTGCAACCAGCATAATCAGCATTTCCATATGTACTTGCAAGTCAAATCAAGTTGGCCAGATCTATAGCACCTCTTATTCTTTTAGTTTTAAGCTTCCCTTCTGAAATTTTAAGCCTTTAGGACACTCTTTTTAAAGACAGTCAAAAAGCTATTGGACCATGATTTTTATGGAATTTAAAAGTTGACAACAGAATTGAAACAAAAACAAAATATGAGTTCTGCTATTTCTTTTTCTCAATGCTGTAAGATAATATTTAACTTTAAGAAAATAGTGCTACGATTTTTAAATTTACAATATAAGTCTGAGTCAAGTTTACATCTAAGTAAAATGCAATTATTTCTATTACAGCTGTGTTAGGACTCCAACAAAGACTGGGATTCCGTTGTGGTAGGTCCTCCGTAATCATGCAGATATAGGCAAAACTGAAACATACAGACTACATTTGCCTGAAGCAAGTGTGTTCCTCTGATGATCCCTACCGTTCTCTTATCATCCAGATAAGGAACTCCTCTAGATTACAATATAGCTGCTTTGTAACCTGAGTGCCTTCTCCCCCACCCCCTACATACAAGTCCAGAGGCATCCATGTGAAAACAGAAGCTAGAAGGTGCTTGAACCTAAAGTTTATAGACAGCCATTGTATACAAATATGCGTCTCTGCCACACAGTAATTTTACATACTCAATTCCTTAGTTCTGCCAGAGAGTTCTTGCATTTCTATTACAGTCCTTACCACAAAACTTTTCTTCCTTTTTTTTTTATTGTTAAGAAGAAACTAAGACTACTATAAACATTTGAACTAGTAAGCGTCTTTTTTCTGCCCATAAGGAAAACCAAATTCTTTGTACAAGATATAAAACAGTTAAACACTAAGCTGTGCAGATTCAGTCATGAAACACACAGAGTATGACACTTCCTGGGCTAAAACTCGTATTTCAGTTCCCACATTTTAACAAAACAGCCACTGACCAACAGTAGCAGAAAGCAGAGTGGTCTTGCTTAGTAAGATCTAAATAACTTATGTAAACCTTCGCCTCTTCTGAGGCTGGTTACGATGCTTCCTATCAAAGTACATGCCAATGRAAAAAAAAAGTTAAAAAAAGAAAGAAAAAAGAAAATCCATATTTTCTTTACCAGTTGAAAGAAAAAGAAAACACTCTGTCCACTTTTTTTTTTCAAATTAAAAATGGATCTAACTTATGTCCCAATCAAAACAAAGCACCAGAAGGTATTTGTCTTATTTCATTTCTCTTCCTTCTAAGAAAAATGGACACCACAAAATCTTCTGACTTACAGTCTGCTAAATATATACAAAAACCTACTCCTTTACATTTGTTGATTAAAGTCATGAAAGTATGACTCTTTAAATACAGTACAAAATTTCAGATAATCATGTAAATATCCAAAGAGATGACATTTGAAAAGTCATCTCTCCCTCCACCCTGCCAAGTATTTGTTTGGCTCCTAGGCTTTTCCTATCATATATAAAATCCTCCCTACTTAAGTTTTCTGAACTAAAAAAGTGACTTTATATAAACATGTCTGCACTTCACTGAATTGTTTTAAAAATTATGCATTAAACACAAATTGTAATTTAATTTCTTATGCTGATATAAGCCCTGATTAAGGTAATCATAAAGAGAGAAAGCTAACAAAACCTGACCATATCTCCTCAGAATAAGCAAGAGCTTGGGATGAAAATATACGAACTTAGTCCCCCCCCTCCATTTCATTTTTTTTGAATGAGAAACAAACTGCTTACCTCAGCTGACCAAAAATAAAAGGAATCTGAAAAATTACTAAAAATCCATACAGATCTTATCTCATCTATGCTTCTTTTACTCTCAGTTTACAGTACTTCAGTATTTGGGCCATGAGTAAATTTATATAGGCATGTTGCAGCTAAAATGGAACATTCCCTTCTGCGCCCACCATCTTGCAACACATTGTATCTCAGCCCCAACAATGTTCTGAAGTGAATTGAATCAGCACATGTTTAAGGTAACTCTCACATTGAAAGTTTGTATAGCTCCTTCTTGCTAATGAAAGCTGCTTTCTCCACATCTTGGTGACAATAAGCCAGCTGGCACAAGGCGATATAAACTGTGTTCTTTCACCAGCACAAGTGAATCTAGCTTCTCTGCTCTATGATATGAGCAAATATAGCATTACTCAGATATCTCTGTTTACTTTGTTCAGTAGAGGAAAAAACAAGCAGTGAGTAACTTTTCCTTAATACCATACAAACCTTCACAGAGAGAAAACTATGATGACAAAACAGGAAATAGAATTAAAGGACTGATCATTAAAATTCATACATGTTTTATTGAAATGGCTAACATTATTTTATTTTGCCCTCCAGTAAAATAATTATAATGGCTATAGACTTATGCTGAAAATGAATGCAATACATTCCTCATATCTGACATTTTCTATATAGAAACATAAGATACTAAGTAAAATATTAGACTATGGAAAGGAGGACAGAGAATTAACAATATAGTAGTGGAACTAAACCTTTTGTCACAGCTGGCTGTAACTTACTAGTGTTAAATTAGATCTCTATTCAAATAATACTATCAGCAAGAATCAAAAACAGGTAACTTGCACTTACAGCACAGCATGAAGGGTGATCCTGCATAAATATTTCTGCCCTGATGCTACAAAAAGATTCATACTCGCCACTCACTCCACTAGAGTAAAAGGCTGTGAGCATGTAGATTTAAATTCCAGATTCACACTAAAACATACAACCTCTCCTCATAACAGAAATCTGTGTATCCAACAAAAAATTAACACAGTTCCTCATTAACTTTTAACATTAGAAATCTTAAGAMATAATGGTGAAATAGTTTGAAATGGAAAATCCTGCATCTATTGCTAATGCTAAAAAAGCTCAGAGAAAGGGGAAAAAAATTAATATAACTAAATTATATATTCAAAGAATTCAGAAGTATCTCCACGACCAGATATCTTAAAGTACAGACCTACTAATAAAGAGACATTTTACTAAGTCCTTTTTAGCTACCACTTTAGTCAAGTGAGATTTCAGAATTCTAATAACAGATCTTACTAGAGATCTTAATCTTGCTGAGGATCAGATTGCCACTACCAAGCTGGAACACAGACTTAGAATGTATTACCTATTCCAAGGTAACTACCCAGACAATGGCACTTATTAAATAGTAAATGCAATATACCTATTTTCTTTTATCACTGGGTAAGTGTAGGAACAGTTAATACAAAGTAACAAATTGTTCTAAGTCTATACAAGTTAGTATGAAGATAGCATTTACATAGCTACTTGCGTCACATCTGTGCCAAAGTTTCTTCATCTACAAAATATAGATAATAGTTTCTTTCCTCTCACATCTCTTTGTGTTGCTTTGTATTTTATCCAATGCTAGTTAAAAATACAGAACACAGACAAAAATTTTGCTAAACGAAGACGATTATAACAAAGAAATATTTTAGACTTTAAGGATCTGACCTGTTTTATGAAATTTTTGTACAGAAAAAAAATACAGAATAAATAGTTATTTGTTCAACTTTTCTAATACAAGTAACAGAATCTAGACGCAATTTAGAATGATGTCCAGTTGCAGTAAAGTGACTTTAAATTAATTTTTATTATAATAAAGTATTATTGTTAAAATATTATTTAAGTTTATTATATTATTATATTTATTAAAGTTGGTAAAATTAACAAAATGGTMATGAAAAATATTTTCATGACCATTTCCCAAATTCTGCTGTATAATAAACTATTTCTTAAAGATAAACAACAGAAAATTCAGGCAAAACACTCATGCTTTAGTAAGTACTCTACCAATAAAAATCTTCCAACAATACTTCGGGGTTTTTTTTTTTTTTTTTGACAATTGCTTTGTGCAATCACAGTCATTCAACACTATGTGGTTGTCAAATGGGAAGAAGTTTATAAGAAAATTTTGTATCTAGTAAACAAAGCATTCAAGATTACGGTATTTCAGGTTTCAAAGTGATTCCACCACAGCTTATAAAATACATCTGTGTAAGTCTGCAGTTTGGAATAGCTATGTTTAAAGTATTAATTTGATCAGAATTTCCTATAGAAAGAAAAGCATATCCTAAGATTCTGAGGGGGAAAACTAAATAAAAAAGAACATATATTCAAAAACACATAATTTATTGTTTAATTAATTAAATTACATTGGAATGCATTGCACAGGTCATCAGAAAAATGATTGCCTCTTTGCCTGTGATGTTACACTATTGTGTTCTGCACGAAACTGATAATTAATAAACCAACTCTTAAACCTATCATGCAGTGGGCCACATGGAACTTTCTTGGACTCACTATAAAAGTAAAATTATAAGAAAGTCTTAATAAACATTTTATAATGCAACTGAACTTTAGGAATGTGATATAATTAAAAGAATATTAGTAACCCTCTGGAGAATTACTGTATAACCCATTGGTAGCATAAAAAAAAGGTGCATCAATTCAGAGTCTGGCTCTGCTTCTGAGTCTTTGTTGCAGACAAAAAGGACAAGCTTCCAGCTTCTTCCACTTGATTGTTTATATAGTATCAGTATCATGCTTATGTATTAATTAAAAAAGTCTGCACATATTTTCTGAAAAACAATGGCATTAAATGCTACAAATTAATTCTGTTTTAACACAATAAGATATATTTTGCATCTCAAATTGAGAAAGAACACCATCTGGAATGATGAAATTTCAGTATGTTTGATGCAGTATAAGGTAGAAAGTTTCTGGATGACCTCACAGTCCCTATTGTCTTAATATATTCTGGCACAGCTGTAACTACACTCAATGAATAAAAAATTCAAACAGTTTTAAGTAGTTTTGTATTTAGGAAAGCATATTCCCTTTTATATTTTAGTTGTCTACTGTTGCACTTCAGAAATATCTAAGTATCAGAATTTCAGTAATTACCTTTAGTAAAAATCAGTTATTTTGATAAACTTTTAATAGCATTTTCCAGAAATACATTGTGAAGTTGAGTCTCAAAAAAACAAACATTTGAGTAATTTAGAAGTATTCACATATTAAAGAGAGAAGGCAGTCTTGTTGCAGTGTTAGTACTACAGAGTACATATAGATTTTGTTCTTAAACGTTTCAAAGTTTTTCTTTTTTCAGGTTCTATCACGATAGTTCTGACATTTAGAAAGTATAATATCACAGCTAGGATGTTATAACTTTAAAAGATAACTTTCCATAACTGCATAAGATACATTACCTTCTCGTTATGAAAAGCTATAAACAAGTACTTTGATAGCTAGACAGAAGTGCTATTTTAAGTACATAAATAGGAACATTGAATGAAAATCATTTAGGAGTTCTTCTGATGACTATAGAGATGGTAAGTGTACACTTGTAGGTTAAGTGTTTTCCTATGAAAAAACCATTATGAATAGAACATATGTTAGCATTAGTTCCTTGAGGCAGAGATAAATAATAATTGCTGCCAAGATTCAACATAGCGTAATTTCTCTGTAGGCCAAAGACATCAATTCTCCATTCTGGTTTTACAAAGAAATTCACATTTAATTTCAAAATACGATACAGAAATACTTTTAACATGTACGCTGTAATGTAGCAAAATGCTCTATAGTGAATTGCTAAATCTTTAGCCCAATATTCAATTCTTTGGTCTAATTACATACTTTCTGGGCTGACAAGAATGGGAATGTAATAAAAGAGGAGGCACTTTCTCTATCATCCATCAGCATCCCTATTTAGGTAGCAAAGAAGAAAAACAAACAAACAAATTGGTTACAAAAGTACCTGGAAAGGAGGCATTAGTCTCAATACAAAAACTAGAGTTCATATAGGAATAAATTACTCTCAATTTCTACCTAACTTAAACCAAATTTTAATATATTCACATTTCATTTTCAAAGTAGATGTCTAAGTTGCAGATTTCAAATGTGGCACTTAAAAGTTACTTTTATACCCACTGGTTACTGTTGTTAAGTATGCCTATACTGTACCCCAAGTTCCCATGCTGGTGCATCTAGCTGTTCTGAGACTCCTATACCTTTGTCTCACAAAACATGTGCCCAGGCTTGGCCTCAGGTCAGGTTTATTGTCTACCAGGTACGCTCCCAGTATGCTTGTTCCAAATAGTAATCCCTCTGGGTCTGTGACAAGGCACTGGCATGCAAACATGACCCACAGACCAGTCAGTACCAAGCTTACGCAACTTCCAATATCTCTTTCACACAGCATCACATAAACACATGCAAGATACTGCTTGCTCCCTCATTTGGAGTTTCAATTTTCATCCCTGCCATGCGGCAGCCTGTCACTGTACATGGGGCACAATAAAGACTCTTTACTGCATTTTCACAGGACTGAGCATCTTCTGTCATCATCCCAGCCACATCAGCACATTCTTGCATAGGCAGCTGAGTAACTGGTCACAACTTTGACTAATGCTTTAGCAAAGGATTCATGCAAGTACACATTCTAATGAATGTTCCAGGAGAACCTGCACTTAACATTTACTTCAATAATCAAGTTTTAATCAAGTTTTTCACAAGAAAAAGCTGCATACATGTATATACACACACCTGAAGCTGTAAATCCAAATCACAAATGAGTAGAAGGTTTAAAGTTGATATATTTTCAGGAGTTATATGGAAGATGTCATCATTTATCCATAGACATTGTCATCAAATTGTGTAGGACAGATGTCAGGAAAAACTACTGTTCTTGGATAAATAAGCATTATTTCACACTCAAATATAAAATTCTTCAAATTTAAATTAATGATTACAAAGATCGTAGTTAAGAGAGTAAAAAAATTCTACATGGATTTTTTTTAATTTAAAAAAGTTGAGCTCTTTTCTAAAATTAAAAAATTTCAATTAAGAAAAAAACGAGAAAAATTTTAAATAACAGCACAAATATTTCTGAACTAGTATTTCCCACACAAGTTTACTAGTGGCAGAATAATCAGAGAACATGTCAAATGTAACATTTAAACATGCTGATTAAGGCCAAAAACTGTAACTGCAAAGCTTATTAAAACCGGTTCTGAAATAACTACTGTATTTAGTTCTAGAAATAATGTTATTGGGAATATATGTATGTTTTTATTAATTTTGCCTGTAATTACTTCACAGTCAACATCTATCCTGAATTTCCTAACAAAATGAAGTTTACGTACTTACATTGATAGCACATCAACTTCTTAATTTCCAGTAAGTTTTAAACCTTTTCATTCAAATTTCAGTCAAACTGAACAGAAGAAAAGAGGTCTCAAAAACATTACGTACCTAAAAGCTTACTTGAAGCAAATGGTAGACAAGGAAACAAAACCCAAATAAGTCTATACATTAACAGAAAGCTTGGCAAAATTTGACAAATGAACCTTTATTAAATATTACAAAATCCACACAGAAGAGACACAAATGAAAACTCCAGAAAACAAAGTTTCCATATGTTCTGCTACTTGTGGAATTACTTGTTTTAACTTTAATTATATTGTTTTCTTATCCAAGTGTGCCACTTCATTGGAGTTCTAAAGACAGGGACAACTTCCACAAAGTTAGCTGTGCAATTCTCAAAAAGCAACAGGCTTACAAGTATTTTTGCTTAACTATTCCTGGCTGTGCAGATTGGACTAATTTAAGTAAACTCTAAGTGGAAGTATGATTACTGTAAGTTGTAAAATCATACATTGCAATGACTTAAACCTTTCACAAAATTCCACTGTGAAAGAAAAATATCACTCTTTCTGCACTGTGCCTGCAAGGCAAGGTAGAAGCATCAACTGTGATTCACTGAAAAGTCACATTGTAAAATACTCCCAGGTGTAACAGAATTAAGTAACATTTCAACCCATTTTTAAGGTTGCTATGTGTTATCCTTTCCAGGAAAAAGAAACTAAGGGTATATTTATCTACACTAGCATTTTAGCATGRAGAGGTAGCACACCTATCAAGTACATCCCAAGCCATTTCCACTTATTGTGCACTGCCTTGCATCATAAAGTTGTTCTTCTGCTTGGTCTTATCCACAGGCTATCCAGTTCGTATACATCAGAACGATTCCAGATGTGTATATATAATGCAATCTGATTCTAATCAGGGGCATAAGAGTCCAACCAAAGAGTGAGCTGCACCTCCATGAATTATTCCTGTGAGTGAAATATTCTTGAACTGTCAAGAATTCACACAATGCCCTGAAGCACTCCTTATACTATATGAAGAGCCAAATGGCATTTGTACCTTTATATTTATTGTCAATCACCAGCCCTCAAATCTTTGTGCTTCTGCTGCTCATTCTTAATCTAGCCAACCTTTGTCCTGCCTCAGTGTCCCCTTCTCCTTTTTGCAAGACCTACCTCCTATCATCATTCTCCCTTGCTGTGGCTTTTATTTCTTCTATTGCTCTTTTCCAACTACTCTTCAATTTAGTGACATCAATCTCTTCAGCAACCCAGCATGGGGTCACCCAAGGCCTCCAGGAAACAACACTGCTCAACAAACCACGCTAAGTGGCCAAAATTTCTCTGGCAGCAGGACAATCTAGTGATGGTGCTATTGGGAAATCGCTCATCTCATGACTGTCAATGAATATGAAAGGACAAATGATCAGTGTTGCAGAGAGTTCAAAAGATGAAGACTGTCCTTACGAAGACTAGGGAGAACTGCCTTGACTAGAGAGGTCTTAAACATGTCTTTGGCTAGGACCACATCACTAAGCCTTCTGCCAAGGATTATCATATGGAAGAGTCCAGAGGAAAAAGCTACCTCCTGAGCTATTTTTAAGTTCCAAGAACAAGAACTTCAGAATACCCCCATGAATGAACATCAGCATTCATAGACTTCTCCTCTGCATAATCCCAGATACAACCCTCGTCAACAACTCCCTGTGACAGCGCCCATGATATCAACCAAGGTATGCACAATGCCCTCTCACACATCATCTTAGGGTAGAAGAGAAGGAGCTTACAAAGCTTCAGGTGCAACCACAGAATTAGTCTTGGGATTGTAAAGAGATGATTAATGCCTTTGGTTTGACCAGGAGAGTTGTTACAACTTCAACAACAGTGCAAAGACTGACAACATGRTAACAGCACCATGCAATTAAGATCCCATTCACAGTTCCATATGTATCAGTGCAGACAAGTACAGGCTGGAGCAGGTTCCACTTATTTGGGCTGTGAGGCTTTAAGAGGCTGAGGTTGTGTTTGTCATGGTGATTATCTCTCCACCTTTGCGTTCTAATAAGCACAGAAAGCTTAATGGCTCACTGCCCTCCATCTAATACTAACAGTGAACACTGGTGATACAATCCTAATCCCCCAGTCACACACCTTTCTGCCCAGAGACCCTGCATAGCATCAGTTTAGGTTGTAGGAAGGGTGTTAGAAACAGAGTTCCTTTTATTCCTGGTTTCAATGGGCCACCAATACACAGGGTATCTGCTGCAGGTCACATACCCCAGGGAGGATGGAAGGGGATGCCCTATCACCTCTCACATGCCATGAGTCTACAGCATGTACCATAACAGTGTGAGATGGGAATGTATAAATGCTATGCATGATAAATGCTCCGTTCAGTGGAGGATGGAAAAACAAAGAAGTAATAGACATTGTCATGGAAGATGTCTTCTGCCTTTTCTGTGTTCACTGCCTTGTACTAACCCTCCCATCTACACTCCCCACCAAACGCCTCGCTGCTCTGCCTTCCTCAGCTTCAAAGGTCAGCAGATCATAGGACAGACTCCCCTACAGCACGTGGACGGCCATAGCATAAGGTAACTTACAAATTACTGAGCAGAGGAGACACTCTGTTCTGAGCTCTGTTTCACCTGCCCTTCAGAGAAGTTAGTCAGGGCTGAAGTTGACCTCCAGTACATCCCCTGTTTTGCAAAAAGCTATGTCCTTGAGAACCTGGGGGTAGGGAGGGATGGCCATAGGTAACAAACCACTGAACTATATCCTTATACATAAAGGACTGACAGGATTGCTTTTCTCTCTTCCAGATTCCCTTGTTCAAGAGGAGCCAAAGCCCCCTCCTGAAAACTATATTCCCCTATGGCTGCTGATAAGAGGCAACATACATCCTAGAAGGCCATTCTGTAGCAGATAAGATAGTAAAGAAGGAAAAGGGAAAGAAAGAGAGGTGGGAAACACCGGCTTGGGCTCCAGATACAGCCACCTGACCCAGCAGTGTGAGGGCTATCCAGAATCTGTCATAATGCATACAGGCACATAACAGAAATAATCCTGTCCCTGCTTGGGAAGAAGCTATCACTATCCTTTGAGTCTGAGTCTAGAATACAGAAAATATGAGTATCATAGGTCCTTTTGATGGCTGGCTCCTAAGATCTCAGTGGTTCAAAAACTCCTGCAAGGAAGCTCTTTCAGCTTACACAATTATCACTGCTCTGGAGCAGGCACCAGACTGGATGTGGATTGTTTTAACCACCTTCCCCTACTGTTTGGATACCCAGAGTGAGAGAAGGCTCAGATGATCTTTCTGCCATCTCCCACATCTATGGTCTACGAGAAGAGTGTTTGGAAGATAGTATCTGAGACCTTGATCATGATTCTGTTCACAGTGGACTTGCTCACTCCAAACTCCTTAAGCCTTTGAGCAATAGGACTACAGAAGTTCAGCAGCTGACAGTCATTCTCCTTAAATACAATTGTAGGCTCATGCCATTTTATCTACAGGAAACCTGTGGTGCCAATTCAGGCAGGAGGCCACAAGGTACAATGTTTTACCCCAAAACTGCTGCTCATCTTTCTGCTGCTGTCCAAGTACTATGTACTATGTGGTTCCACTAATCCAGATTTCTCTCCCATAGCACAGAACCTCTGGCTAATCAGAGGCCAAACAGTTGCAATGATAAGGACTCTTACAAAATCATTGTCATCTTCCTCAGATGAAGGATCTGGAAGAGTAGGAATCATTTCTTTTGAGACATCTTCCTAGACTCCAAAGCAGAAGGTTACATGCCCCGTTTTTTCCATATTGTGCCTCTTTCTGGATGATAATCAACTCAGAGGTGATTCAGATAGAAGCAACCAGGTTGCCACTTTTGGATAAACAGGAACAAAATGAGCAGAAACAGAAACAACGTTTGCTTTCTCCTTCCACAGCTAATGCTAGTAGCAGCAGCAACATGCTATCATTTTTCATGTTAGCCACAGTACAGTATTTCATAAAGGGGTCCACTAAAAGCAAAGGTTTATGGGATAGCTTTTCTTTAAACTGCTTCAAACCACATGCATAATTGGGATTTTCAGGCGAAGGAATGGGACTAGATCTAATCCAAAGTAAAATCTTGGAAGCATGACAAGTGTAGCTACAGATCTTTTGTAACAACTGCTTTCATCTACTAATCTGCTTCTTCTGTGCTTTACTAGTTACTAATGCAGAGAAAAGTCTAAAGCTACGTGAAATTGCTCAAAAGTACTTAAAAATGAAAAATAATAAGCACAAAACCAAACACAGTCCATGTCATCCTAAACAGCAATTAGACCTGCAGAGTGCTATTCAGGAATATTCTGCAATCTAACAGTGAATAGACANAAAAAAAAAAAAAAAAGAAAAGAAAGAAAAAAGGAAAAAAAAAAGTGAAATTTCTTAAGCTCAGCCACAATGATCTGTGTAGTATATCATATGAATGGCAATGGGAATTGACAAAAGAATCCCCTGTCATCGATACATGGTAAACAAAAGTAACTTAGCTTTACCTGATTAATCTCTTCTGAATAGCTACTTTGAAGAGCATTAATACTAGTGATACATATACCCATTTCCAGAACAACAAATCCCAGTATATATGTATACTATGTTACATATAGCAGTCCCAGAATTTGAACACTACCTGAGGAAACTACACATTCCTTGAAAATAACAAGAATTTGACTTACCGTAACAGAATCAAGTTTTTGTTTCACCTTCCGCATTCTCATCGATGTTCTTGCGATGCTGACAAACTGATCTGCTGGAGACATTGTCGAACATTGTTGTGTAGGAATTTCAGAAAAACTGCTAAAAATTTGTGGCCCTCTTGGTGCAGCTGTGGTAAGTGAGGAACTGAGATCTTTTACAATTTCAGCTTCCAGCTGTGCAACTGTAGAAATAACCAATATTTATGTCAAATAAAGCCTTAAATTGCCATAAAAAATAGACAAAAAAAAAGACGACAACTAATTTGAATGGCCACTGCAATGGCTAGGCATGTCTTTACTGAATCACCTTCAAAATCTGTAACAGTGCTACTGGGGGAACTTCAAAACGACACGTTTGACAATCCTAACTCTTCCCAATAACAATGTCTCTGTTCCAGTATGTGTGTTCAGTAACCACTCATACTGAGCTGATTTTATTGTACTGCTGAAAAACAATGCTGCTCTCAATGAAGAGGGAGGGAAGGAAAAAGAGAGGTTTTTTTCAAAAGCAAAAAGCTCACTTTATATAGCTTGCACTCAATCCAAATGAGCCAATTTGCTAGGTATATGTCAAGCTACTACTTCTTCCAGCCTAGTTCTGGTGAGTTTACTATACTTGAGGAAAAACTCAAAAGTTGTTAAACAGGAGTCAATCTTAGCAGGCAGCCTAACCTTCTTGAATAGGGTACTTTTGATGAAAGTTGTGCTCACTCTCATTTAAGCAACAGGCTTGACTTTTGCAACTTTTATACTCTGGTCTTAGATCAACAAAGGTTAACAGGATTTTTTATTTAAGTTTTGTCCAAAGTATTTATAAAACTAAATAGTCTATGTAGAACACTATGCTACTGTTGGAGCCTTAAAAACTGTGCCAGTGACTAAAATTAGTATCACTATATGATTAACTCTTTCAACTCTAAAGCAGTAAGAGTATCTTCTGAAAGCAAAGTATGTGCTTTTAACCAAAAAAGGAACAAAAAGTTAGTAACAGGCAGCATAGAAAAGACCACAACCTATGCAAAGTCTTACTGTCACCAGTGACTTAGTTAAATAGTCACAAGATACAAATAACTACCAGTGTGATCACTAAATATATACACACATATATATTAAAACACTCTAATAGCTTTTTAAAGATTGTCTACTACATAGTCAAAAAAAAAGTATTTCAACTGTTGTACTAGTGTGAGACAAATTTTCCATTGCTCTCTAATACAACAACTAAAGAATGCAGATACTGGGCTTAAGTTTAGTACTGAATATTAATTATGAAGTCATTCCACTTTATTTTCCTGTAAAAGTCATCCAGTTCAATAGACAAATAACCTAAACTGTGAGATTTGATATGAGTAATCTCATTAGTACACTATTTAAAAGGCAAATATATAAAGACAACATTAACTTTAGGAACAGATGTATACTGCAAATTAAACAATTAGATATTTATAATTTACTCTATAAATATATACCTAGATATTCATAATTCATAGATATTCATAATTTACTATATAAATCATATTAACGTTATCTACCATCTAGATACAACACCAACTCTGAAACTATGCCCTTAATTGAAAGAATGACACTGCTAAACCTAACCACAAAAACGCAAAACCAGAAGAGCTCACAAAGGATGTTCTGGATTTTATTTTGCAAACTAAAAATACACAGGTAGAGTTTACCACCATCTTCTCTTTAGTATACAGATAACATGGGGTATAAACATACCTGTCACATAATCACACCAGAGACTTACCTATGTTCAGAACATCTGTTTAGAAAAACAAGCTATACTTAATCATGCTACATTCATTTCCATACAGCTCCTCAAAATTATTTGTAATGTAGCCAGCACAAAATGCTGAGAGTTCCATTAAGCTATTCATGCTATTCATTAATTTTCAAAATGATCATATTGTCTGGCTCCATAATCCACCTTGATATTGAAAAGGAGATTCGAAACATTTGTATAACCCTGTCTATATACTATGAAGTGCTGGAAGCATCACACAGAGTAAGATACAATAGCATATTTAAAGCTCTGATTTGGAAGATTAGGCCCACCTGAGCAAAATCAAATTCAGTTCTAAATAAATCTTAAACTGTTTTTAGAGATTTCTGCCTAAGTTATAACTGAATCACTGCAGTTGGAAGAGGTGTCTGGAGACTACGTAGTCCAATCCCCTGCTCAAAACTGGGTCACCTAGAGAACCTTGCTCAGGACCTTGCCAGTGGGGTTTTGAGTATATCCAAGCATGGAGATATTTATTATTATATGACTGTTCTCTTTTTCCTTCAAAAGAAATAAAAACACTAGCAAATAACTTCTAAAAAAAAATCCAACACATTTCCAGTTGTTTGTATCAAGAAAGTTTCTACTGTACCTTTATAATCATAAATGTATACAAGTATTGGCTGGTTTTGACCAAAGGCACAAAATGACACCATGTGTTCATGTGGATGAAAGGCAACATCACGAAGTGGAGATGTGAAGGAGAGCTCAGAATATATGGCCACCTGATCACCTACAGAAATGAAATATAGTTATTAATACTATGAAAATGTATTTGATACAGTTGACTAACTGTAACACTTTGTATAGTGCCAAAATATAAGAGGAAAGGTATTTGCTTAGCTTTTTAAACAGATAATGCTTTTCAATACTTGCTCTCTTTATTTAATTCCTTTTTTTTCCCCATCTCTACCAAGGTAGTGAGATCCACTACCTAAAAAGCCAAATATCTACTACAATAGAGTAATATAAATGATAGTCATCTGTAATATGGCAGAGTTTGAGTACTTAGGGAGCATAACACTGCTTGGATTGGCCAAAGCTTGTATTACTGCAGTGTGTTGACTGCCATGGTATTGTAAATACATATTAATTTTCATTAAGGAAATTGATAGAAGAATATTTGGCGTAAGACAAAAAATATTCAATAACTTAAAAGTCTGTATTAAGTCAGAAAAATTAGTGCTGCTGCAACAACTGCAGGAAACCCCAGAGGATGCATCAAGTTAGCCAGGTTGTGTTGTTCTGATTAGCAAGTTCCAGAAAGGTAGCATTCCACAGTGTGTGTTTGTGCCTGCATTTTGCCAGGAGATAGTGATCTTAGCAGTGGATTGCCATTATATGACATTGGCAACAGGAGTGAAAGTTGAACACCATGTTATTTAAAAAGATAATATTAGCTCTTAACTTGACAGTATTTTGAATGCTTGTAAAGTTCAGTGTGTAAGCAAGACTCAAAGCCTAATTAAAAAAAAAAGAATGAAGTCTCTCTTTCTACTTTTATTGTCTTCTAAATGTTATAGACAAATTCTGCAGTGGCATAAAGGTAAGTTAATTTAGCTGGAAACACGAAAAGAAATTCAAAGCAGAACTGTTGGGTAATTTTAAAATAGTTCATTATTTGTACTTTTAAAAAATTATTTAGATTATAATTGGAGACAATATAATGTCATCAAAATCAGAAAGTGTTTCTGTTACCTCCTGCTGTCATTTTTGTCCCTCCTACCTCACTGTACAACAAATATAACAACTCTGTTTACATTTTATGCTTTGCCTAAGATTTTCCCAGGAAGACTTTGGTAGTTACTTGAAAACTATTCAGTTCAGGGAATAATTTATGAAGAAACTCTGTACTCCAAAGTCCTTCGGAAGAGAAGTAGTTTTTCCTCAACAACAGCCTAATCCCCAAATTCCCCCCACCCACTCAAAAAAAAAAAAAAAAAATCAACAACAGCCTAATCCCCAAATTCCCCCCACCCCCTCAAAAAAAA
>NW_028185928.1:1837273-1879849 GCF_003343005.1 Rhea americana
AAAGACTGTTCTGATTTGAACATTTTTGTGCATTCTGTTTTTAAGACCATCATCCAGACATAAAAAACCTGCAATACACAAGGAGCTGAGCCTAAGGTGCTCCATTCCTGCTGGATATAACAGGTGCTACTTCTATCTTCTTATTTATCTCCTCTAGAGAATTACATCAATTAGATCTTAGAGGAGAGGATTAACAATAGTTATTTAAAAGCTGGAGTAAAGGTTTAAGGATTTCAGAATATTTTACTGAAATTTTATGCCATACTAAGTGTGTTTCAGGAAAGTTTACCAAATCCCATCTCTTCAGCCTTGACAACCTCATTTAATATCATAAAATAATTAGTTACCTGTTTCTGGATTCCAAACATATGCCTTTCCATCTTCACTTCCCGAAAAGAGGAATGTACCACATGGCGTTAAGGTGCTGTGAATCTTTTCTCTGTAATTTGTAGCACCTATATATTTCTTTGTAGCCAAGCTAAAGATAAAGAATAATTTTCAAGTGTGGCAAATACTTTCATAATAAATAATCAAATATTTTATCTGTCAATCTTATGCTCTGCACATCAGAAAAATCAGAACACCTTGCATTCAAAATAGATATGCAAGCGTTACTTTTTGCAGAGTGCAGTTGTTCACCCTTCTTTTTCCCTGGCTTTCATCACATGCCTGAAATTATAGATCAAAGTATATATAATTGCCTTTGGCTAAAGAAATATTCAGATATAGAGAACAGATATARTTATAGTTATATGCACCTCCTTGATTCTTGGCTTTGGAGAATCAGGCAAATTGGCACTACTATTCCAAGCTCTGCCAAAAGAGTTCATTATGCTTCCTGAGCTTGATTACATCTTAGYAGTGCTTAAATTTATTCAGAAGAACCCCTTAACTCTGTTCCTTGACTACAAAATGTCTCCTTGACTACAAAAACAGTAATAAAATCAACACACTTCAGCCAGCAATATTAATTACTATTAGTATTACTACTGTTAATATCATTTTGCTGTCCCTATCTTCAGTGAGATATTACTGGTTAGCATAGTATGACCTAACTGCTATTCAACATTTTGCAGGCATTATGTAACAGAGAATTTGCAACAGGATTTACAAAAAAAGTGTAAACAAAATAGCTTATAAGAGGTTGTGTCAAGTATGAGGTGCAATTTGGAAAAAAATATGAAAGTTCACAATCAAAATGGAGAATAATACAGGAGTACTACTATCACATAGGATTAGAGGCAAGGAGAAAAAGAGATAGGCCATGAGAGCCCTCAAAGGAAGAAGAAAATACATTTTTAAAAATGTGACTGATACTGCAGAAATAATGGGGGAAGCACATTACTTCCCAAGCCAGAGAAAGAGATGCTTTAATGATCACATTGAAAGACTATATTAGCCTGAATAAGAGTTTTAGTTGGCTGAATGAGTAAGGAACATAGTATCTTTGAGATGTCATGTAGAACAACTCCACAAGATGTAAACCTAACTTGCATATGAAAACCTAAGAAGTCTGAATCAAAAACAAATCCCTGATCACATACCTGAGTGACAGGATGGCGGCATTATCCAAAAAGATCAAAAAAGGAAGTTGAAACAGGACAATTAAGATCAACTAGCTGCCACTCAAAGAAAATTATGCTGATCTGTGACCTCYACCCCCTCTTTTCTCATGCAGGGAAAGAGCAGTTAATGCTGATGCGTAAAATTATCATCGCTGGGCATCTGACCCCATGGTTTGTTGATAGACTTAAGCCAATGTAACTGTGGGCTGCGGTCAAAGCAGCAGTCCTTCTGCTTGTCCTCTCCACCCTTACTTTCCCAGGCTCTCCCTTGTTTCCTCTCCTGTGTTTTGGCAGCTATCTGACGAGTTGGATCAGATAATTGTTTCAACTGAAGACTAATCGTTTGGCTTTTCAGGCTGATTTTTTGTCGGATCAGTTCATGAATCTGTTCATGAATCTGACTTAACCCTGCACTGCAAGATCTCTAGAGCTGATAAAGTGGAAAAGTTAGGAATATAAGGCCAAATGTGTGAGAGATGAGGGGAAAAGGAGATTGCGAGTCCTACTGATGGGCTGGCATAAAATAATTGTTAAACTGCACAACATGTGGACTCTCTATCCTTGGAGATACTCAAAACTCAACTGGACAACAATCTGAGTAACCTGTTCTATGTGACTCCACTTGGAGCAGAAGTGTTGGACTATCTCTGGGGGTCCCTTCTAACCTCAATAACTCAGTGATTTTGTGATCCTCATGTTTTTGTTTTTTGTTGTTTTTGTTTTTTGTTTTTTTTAATAGCTTAAAGCAGTATGTTCAAAACACTACCAGAAATGAGAAAATCATCAAAAATTAGGTTAAAATATCCCACCGTCTAATCAATATAGCATAACAGGTACATCATTGTACTATTTAATATCTATGATGACAATCTTCATTCCATTTTATCATAGCAATACCCTTTCAGCCTAATTAATGAGGAACTAAGGCATGAATAAATAAACGTTATAATTTCAAAGCTATTTCAGGCCCAGATTACATTTAAATAAGTGAATTTAATTTTTAGAAGGCTAAGGCGTTCATTTTCATGCTCTCTTAAATCCCAAGTCATCTAGTCATTTTTGGATATTCTATCTATCCGAAATGACTTACCCAACATCACACAAAAGGTTTGTAATAGGACAGGGTTTTGAAATCATTTCCTAACCCTGATATTGTTATCCTTAATTATTAGGACATCTTTCTTCTCTACATGTATTTAATAATTTTATGGCACCTTATTTCCCTGCTAAGTAAATTTTAAAACAGAAGGAAGTATGCACTACTACGAAAATCTACTTACATTCTGAGATCCATAATTCTCAGGGTACTGTCTTTGGCGTGGATTAATAAACGTCTTCCATTTGGGTGTACCTCCAAATGATTTATTGGAGTTCCTTTAATATCATTTTCTTTTATTTCCTACAGAAAGAAACAATAGAAGAATAGATTCTGTTATAAGGTATCAGTAATTTTGAAAAACTAGAAAATACAGTAAAAAGTGTAACTTTTGTTTTTAAAACTAATTTTTGTATTCTTTAATTTATTTTAGTCTTGCATTACTTTTTTCCTCCTTCACTATTTGATTAAGAAACACATTTTTTTTTCCTAGATTCAGGCACTATATCTTAAGCAATCAACTTTTCATAACCACAAGGCAGATTGTATTATGACTACAAACTTCTGAAACATGCTTCATGACAGAAAAGGTGATTCAACATTAGAGAATAAACCTAACACATTATCATCTGCTAATATGTTATTAAATCTCAAGCATTTTTATGTTTTGTATACAGAAAAATTAAAATTGCAAGACAATTCAGAAATTCTAACTCAGTGAGCATAGCACAATCTACTAACTATCTTGTACCATTAATAAGTTATTTAAAGAAAATAAAACTTTCTAGTTAAACAAAAATTAACATATAAAAATAACTGAACTTAAATCAAGTGACTAGATTTGAAACAATATACATATAAAAATTACAATGCTAATTCAAGAAATCTGTATACCTTATTAATGCTCCAGTGTTGGAACAGATGTTGAGAATTTCCTTTGACAAATGTATCCCAAACTATAATCAGTCCTGAACTATCTCCTGAGAACATGTGGAGCCCTGTAAAATAACAACTTCATATAACCAAAAGAATGCCAAACAAAAGAACAAGTAAAGAAAAGGATGCATGAACAAGAAAAAACGTCTTCTACTACTCTGTCAATAGGCAAACATCCATTCTTTCCTCTCTTTTCCTATGACATATTCAGTGCAAATACATTTTGCTCAAACTGCATGACAGAAGTTGATACTGTAAATACGGATTTAGCTGGTAATAAGTCAGATACTGGATGCTGAATATTTTATTAAATTTCTTCACTTTTCATCATCTTCTAGGAATCATGAAAAAAAAGAATGTTTACCTCAGTGAGCTTTACATGATATTCTAGTGTGTATATATACATTGAATACACTCTCTGAGAGCATCTTGAACAAAAACAAATACTCTTTTCCAAAAGATGTTCTTAGATTATAC
The DNA here is from genome assembly GCF_003343005.1 of Rhea americana. Lineage (NCBI taxonomy): Eukaryota > Metazoa > Chordata > Aves > Rheiformes > Rheidae > Rhea > Rhea americana. The sequence goes on from NW_028185928.1 coordinate 1,841,348, forward strand.
AGAAATACTTATCCTTTATAAAAAGTGGCACTGATTCCTCTTCCTACTACCTTCTCCCATGAATATCTGCAGAGCGAACCACTCAACTACTAATGTTACTAATATCAGAAAAAAATTAAGTACTTTAAAGTATTTTATTCATGTGCCTATCTTCAACTCTTCACAATTCTTCCTGTTACACACTTCTGTACACCTCCAACACCTGCTTTCAGCTGTTAATCTACTAGTTAACATTCTTCACAATGTTTGGACTAATCTCTGTCCTCTTCTCTGTTTTCCTCATCCTGTCAACACTGAAAGGTTCATCACCTTACTACTTCTTTAGTCTAGTATGAAAATTCTCACAGTCTAATTACTGCTACCTCATTTGTCATTGTATTGAGCTGATAAATTTGAATGACAGTATGGACGAACTGCCTTTGCCTACTGTTCTGATCATCTCTCCTGTTCTGAATTGCTGAGAAAATTCTCTAGAAACTGGATTACTGCATAATTCTGCCACTTATTTTATCCAAATCTGCCTTTTTTCCAACTTATTTCTCTACACTAACTATTAGGCTTTCCACCTGTATCCTGATGCATTTTTGTCCTCTAAACGGTATCTTTATTTTCTGCTTATTTTTGCTGTAACATATTCAAAACATTAGCTGCTAATAATAGTTATAGGGACAATGAAAACTAAACTACTGTCAAAACTTGCCCAGACATCACTGCTTGATAACTATACATTTGTTTGCTTGTCCCTTCTATTCCAGATTATTCTTAATTTATGTCAGAGATTACAAGTCCTTTTGTGTTTGCTCAAAGTGGTCCCAAATAAGACAGCACACTAAAACATTCATTGCAAACACAGACACACTATTCCATTCCATTATAGTATTTCATACTGCCTCTAAGAAATAAAGCAAACTAGTACTGCTCAAGTTGGTCTTCAAGTGAAATGATAAAAAAGCAATAAAGAAGTAATACTGAGAAAATACCTTCTGCATCAAAACAGAGTGTGTTGATGAAATTTTTGTGACCATCAAGCTCCTGTAGCAGTTGCCCATGGATGTCTTTCACTTTTGCATTCCAAATTCTAATCACAGAGTCGTAACATCCTGTCACAACCAAAGAGTTTTCAGTTGGGTGGTACTTCGCAGTATAAACAAATGAAGGATGAGGGAAAACTCTCACAGCAGATGTAGCTTGGGTTTCAATTCTCCACATTCTAAAAGGAAAGGAAATTAGGATAGCTACTGTATAAAGCAATCACATATACAGCTACATATAACTGATGCCATATTCTGTGCTAATGAGGTTAGAGGCAATCGCTAAATAGCACCTACCAAATCCTAGCATTTTTTCTATCTATACTTAATCCTTTAATACAGTATTTTGTAATAAGAATTAGGATATTGCCTATGACTCTGTCTTCCAGTTACCTACCAGACGCTGATTGTGATCTCAAGGATGATTTCTTCAGTTCTGAATCTGTTTTATCTATTTCCTATCCTTCACCACCCTTAACTATAAGATTAGATTTTTCTTCGGAAGTATTTTGCACCTATCCATTTTATTATGGAATCTTCCCCCAGAAGAGTTCATAAAGAATGAAATGGTACCCAGCTCATGAAATCTGTGTGGTCAGCACATTTCAGAGAACATGCAGTTACAATACGGAAGGTAACTGACTGCTGTTCTTTCAAGTTTTGTTTCTTTGGTGAAACATTCTTTGGTGAAAACTGAAGAATTTTAAGTTTACCCTGAGGTGTCTTAAAAAAAAAAAAGTGTTCATTACAAAATTACTGTAAACACAACCTCTAAGGAAACTGCGATTAAACTGCAACTTAATGTACAAAGGTCATAGATAGTCTACCTACCTTTTAGAGTGGTTTTGCTCTGACTGCAGAAAAGTTTATTATTGCTTCAAGTGTCAATTAACTTTATATTAAGGGAGTCTTGATGGAAAAAAACTGGACGTTATCATATACACTTAAATGGTACCCAGAAATAATGTAGGACAAGTTTGGATCAGAAAGGCTCAAAGGTAACACTGTCCGTGTACATCCATGCTCATACGAAGGACTCACATAAGCTCTCAAATTTCCCTTCTCTTCAAGTTGTCTTAAAATTCCATCTCATAGATGATACAAGAAATAAACCGGCAGGGCTTTATAACAGTAGGGTGCCTTCAGTTCTACTCCTCCAATTACATCATGTTCCCAAAGCAAAAATGACCCCAATATGACAAGGAAAAGAAATACCTTGTCTAAACTTAGACTTTTTTTAAAGCGCTTAAGACAACGGACAAGAAATACAGGAACTAAAAACTCGTATCATGACGATGCATAGTATACTGAAAGGGAGGCAGACCGCTAGAGTTGCATCTTGCTGCCACAAATTGTAAAAAGAGCTGAGGAGCATTCAGATCTTAAAGATACATGACTGACTGCAATTTATATTTATTTCAATATCAAAAATTCTTATTTAATCTACATCTAAAGCAAAATACATGGGATGAAGACTCAGAATATTCTTTTTACTACATACAAGATGTAATCAGTGGGAAAAAACATTAAGATAGTTCCACACATACAATGTATCATTTAACGATTCTTCTGGCATTTTAATTACGCAATTGCCTGTAGCATTACTAAGTTGCATAACAGAAACAAGATAGGAATCTGAAGAGAAAAAACCCAAAAAACAAACCTGTACAAAAACCTATGAAGTTGCTCTTAATAAAATTGTGCAGTGTCATAACCACATTTTTCATGCATTTTCTAGTTTTGAGGGGTTTTCTTCTAAATTGCAAACGAATTAGAATTTCAACATTAACATTAGAATACACTTTTTAATTATAGAGAAAAATGGACAAACATTCAGTCTCAAAAATAATACCATCACATTGAAGTAATTTGAATTGTTTAGCTGTGTATCCAGAAATCCAATAAACTATATACATGTATATGCCATGTGGCCTATGTAAGCACATTATATGAATCTTAGATTTAAAACATTCTTCTTCATGTTCAAATGTGTAAACTTAATATTGCATTCATAATATGATAATTTGTTCAACAATATGTCCCACTAATTTCTTGAAATACAAAGCAATTTATTTTGCTGCTATATGCTATAGAATTAGACCCTACAGTTATTGGAAAAGCTTCACTCTCAAACATACATACACTAAAGGTTAATGTAGTAAATACAGCACAAGTGACTGTAAATCCATCACAATTTTTATGAAAGTCACACTGCAATAATCTCTAATTAAAACCTCACAGCACAGTAGTAATAGTTACTTGTAGTAACATGCCATAGAGTGCACTTTTTTTTTGTACTTATGACACTATTTGCCTGAACATTTCAGTCATACTGACCTGACAGTGCCATCAGAAGATGCAGTAAGAAGGTACTGATTATCTTTTGACCAACAAAGATCATACACTATGTTAAGATGACCATAAAATTCTCTCAGGTGCTGTCCGGAAGGAATTTCATACACTAGTGAAAATTTAAATAGAAAAATAAAGAATTTATAAGTATTTACCAGCAGTTATATGCAAAAGCTACACTAATGCAAAGTTTAGTTCAGTATTAGCTAAGCTTCCGCTAGCCTAAGTGAACCACTTTCCTTCAACGTCTCCTTTTCAGAAACGAGTACTTGGTAGACATGCACAGACAAGAAGCGTATACTTCCATCTAGCGGTTTGAGGTTGTCACTAACACTCTATCCCTCAAACTGCTCCCACCTGTTTTAAATTAGAGACAAATTACAATTTTTTTTTGACTGCTGCCTGAATAGTCTTAGAAAAATATTAATGTAAATATCATTTGCTGTTGCTGTGTAGTAAAATAATATATATTTACTGTACTTTGCATTTAGACATTTATTCTGTGTGCAACTAAATATTGTTCTCTATACTATAATCTCAGAACTTTAACACTAAGTCTCAGTACTATATAGTTGATGCATCTGTGAAAAGCAGTCCCCAGTTTAAATAATATGGAATATCTGCAGTTCCAACTGAACCTTACTAGAATATGGAAAACAATAGTCTCCAATAGTATCTCTGGAGATGTCAATATGCCCAGATATCTGACTTTCATAAAAAAAAATAAATAAAACTTTCATAAAACTCAGAGAGAAGGGTGTGTTACTGAAAAATTATGTCTCTTAAAACCTTATTATCAGCAAATGTGTTTTCTGTGTGCAAACTGATCTTCTATTTCCATTAGAATTCTGTGCAGAAGTGGTATTATTTTGTGCCCTTAAATCGCATGTACATTACCGTGCACAAAAAGCCAACTGTTCACGCACAACCGTTCATTCAACAATTTACTAAACGCAATTATAAAATAAAACTTCTAAAAGAATTTTTTTAAATACTAATTTTTCCTTTAATTCCAACCTATATGAATTATTGGGGGCAGAGCGAGGGAGAATGCATTTTTAACTTACAAATAATGGGATAGCCATTCCTTCCTGCACATGCTGCTGCCAATGTTTTCCCATCATGAGAGAAACGAATACAGAAACAGCCCATATCTCCCCCTCGCAGTGAAAATAGATGCTTGTTCGGTATCCGACAAACCTAGTTTCTCAGGTAAGAATTAAGACTTCAGAGTTATGAATATTAATTATCCAATGCTTAAAATACATTCACAGCTCCTGTCATGCTAGGTTTTAAAGAGCTACTGATATCTTAAGCAAATTTAAAACAAAAATTCAACCTTGTCAATAGACAGTTTATTGTATAAATTAAGCCCCATTTAGTTTGTATATTAATTCCTATTCCACTGGATTTTATTTCTGACAAGTAACAATTTCTAAAAATCTAAAAAAATCTAAAATCAAACTGATTTCCTTAAGAGATTGTAGAGTTAGATCATAAATCTAAGTTGCTTAAGGAGTCTAAGCTCAACTTTTCAAACTACTTTTTGCAGTGTAACTCAGGAAACTAACTATATGCAAATAAAACTTTGGTTTACCAAATCACCTTTGGCATTATTCATCTAAATTTCAGTTCCTCTTTTTTTTTTCCAAATAATTGGAGATGAAACATTTCCAAAGGCTTTTTCTAAAGAAATAAATTCAAAGCTTAAAGGGAAATTAAGATATCCAATGCAGTTACTTTATTATTTAACCTAAACTCTATATACTTTTAAGAATAAAAATAGACTATGAACAGATTAGTAAGCCTTCAAAAAATACAAGTAGATCTACGTAAATACATCTTGTTGGAATCTATATAATGTTTTTTAACCTCTAAAATAAAATATTACAACATTGAATCAATTTCAGCTTAGAACAAAAATCCTTTCCCTTAAAAGCCATGTAGCTATAATTCATATATAAAATTGAATTTATCTGTAAATGTAATTTATATATAAAATAAATTCATAATTCTATAGAGAACCCTAGGAAAGTAACATGTCATCCATCTACCTGTATATCTACAGAGACAGCAGAGGTTCAATATGGAGTGATTCTTTAAACAATAACTTAACTTTCAGGTCAACATAAAGCAGTTTTTGTAATGTATATAAAGGAAATAATTTTGAGTGATTATTCATTTTTAAACAAAATGCTCTTTGAAAGAAAGACATATACAACATCATGTCAATATTTACTGAAACTTTTTCACATGACAGCACACAACAAAATACATTATCATTGCTACCTAGTTCTTTAGCGTATGGACTAGTCTAAGAATAAATGATCTACCAAATTTTATTTTTATGATGGCAAGTCAATATTCTTAGAATCTTATTTCAATTGGTTTGGAAAACACACTTATTAGTAAAAAGGCAAAATGTCATCCTGAGTAGCTTTCTGAAAAATAATTAACAGTAACATAAATATGTGCTTTAAATACTTCATCAATTTTAATATGAAAATTTCCATTGTAAGACAGACTTGTTCCTCACGGTTTTGTTACTATCAAACATTCCTGGGAAATAACATGATGTCCACATACACTTAAATATTCTTTTTGCAATGATCTATACAAGGACTATGGTTTGGAAACAAAATAAAAATCAACATTCTCTTGTAAGCAAACGTGCCTTGTGCAATAGGTTTATCATTTGAATCGTTACTGACATATGAACTCATGCTAATATCATTCAACAGAATATGGTAAAATCATCATATAGACATACTTCATGGAGTTGCAAAAAGATTYCAGTTTCATGATTGCTAATTTCCGTTAGCAACAGTGATTTGGGAGTTGGCATGAAGCCAGCACAACTTTCATAATAAAGTTCATCAATACATTTCCTTCAGAATTCTATTATACTGTTAAAATACCTTTATTAGTGAGGGAATCAAAAAAAAAATCTAACTAAATAACCAAGAAAACATGTGAATGAAGGTGAGCTCTCAGAATCGCTTTTATGTCTTAATGCCACTATCTGAATAGCCCTACTCTTTCAAATCCCTAGAGGATTCTGAAGAAAAAGTACGGGACTGCTCTGGGTAAAAATAGTTAAATCAACCACACTTGTTTGCATAAGCAGCTAAGCCTCTGCTACCTATTTCTGAGGTTTTTCTTATGTTTTATATTTTGTTGATTTTTAAAAAACTTTATTTTAATGAACCACTTGCCTCATAACATTTACATCCTAAATATAAATTTATAAACAGACAGTAGATCTTTATATTATTTGGGGGGGGGGCAGGGGAAGGGCAAAATCAAAATATTTCACCTGGCCAGGCAATCTTGTCCATTTAAATTGCTCTTTCTTCTCCTCTGGAAGAGGTTCACCTGTTTTTTTAGATCCCTCACTCTGTAGCTCACAGAATGTTGCACTACCTTGTTCCTGCTGAACAGCCATCATAGAACGGAAAGAAGGATCAACCTTCAGGTAAACAAGACGAAATATCAGGGAAAARTATTTTCAAAATGAACACTGTGACATTTGAAAAGATTTAAAAGTGCTTTTAACATGAAACGCAATGCATCTCCTTTTTTTTTCCTTCTCAGTTAAAAAATAAATAGATTAGAAAAAACTTTACTTATGAAAACTATGTAGCAAATATTTCATTTAATATAATCTACAAGTCAGAAAGTAAAATGAGTTTGCATCAATCAGATCATATTAAAACTTTTCTCAAATAATTAATACTTTTCTATTTTCAGTAACTATCCTCCTTGGTAAGAATTAGTAATGCTCTAGCACCTGGTATAGGTGTTATATAAAAAACATTTTGGTATGCAAATGGTTCCAGTGACATCAAACTACTACCTTCAAATCAAAGATACTATTTTGGTAGTGAAATGCAGTCATGATATCAGAAGACATCACTAGCTCTGCGTATTCAACAAATTACTTGCAAGTGTTGCCAAGACAAAAGAACAGGAGGATGGACAACATTTGTGATTTTAACTGTAGGCGAAGCATATATGCTTTCCCAATTCCTGTAAGTTTGCTTACTAAACCTTAGCTAAGACTTAAGGAAAGCTTTAACACATATGAAACAGAATGCTGTCAAGTAACAGCAGAACCATGGCTGACAGACACAGAGACCACTGAACACTGGTAGCTGTTCTGATCACTTTCACAAAAAGTCTTTTTGGAATCGTTATCRGGCAGAATTAACCATTTTGACTGTTTTCTTTCAGGCTGACAGTCACTATGTGTCCACTGTAGAGTGGATTACTCTAAGTTCCACTGACTCAGAAGCGAGGTTGGATGCCTACTACGCAAGTAGAAACCAATTTAGAAACTTAATTCAGTTGCCCACACATAGGCATCTGCTTCCATGTAAGGTGCTCTGATGTATCTTGAGACATCCATTTTCACATCTACCAGCCCACACAGACCTATGTCCTTCTGGAGAGGCGGCAGGAGACYAGACAGGATCTGTAAAAAGCTAGTTATCCTATATCATATACATAAAAACAACTTTCATATACATGCATATACATATAAAGGCTAGAATTACTACCATCTACTGAAGAATCTCATTTACATTTACTTAACTTACATGATCTGGCAGTTTTATGCCTCTTATGGTTACATATAAAGTTGATGGGTAACGATTTCTAGGACATTTTGCCCACCACTCATAAACCTCAACATTTGAATGCGACCTGGTCCTTGGAGGTCTTGAAGGTGGGTAATACAATTGCAGACGCAATTTTCCGTCAACGTTTAGAATTCCGTTTGCACCTACAAGCTGAAATGGTGATTAAAAAAGAGAAAAAAAATGTATTAATAAAAGATTAATAAAAGTCATTATTATTAAAATCAAACAACTACAGTCTAAATTCTGAAATCCACTTCCTGTTGGGGAAATTTACTATTCCTAAAAGTGCTAATGAAGTAGGTATGCATTAAATATCCATTCATGAATAAACCAATAAACCACTAAGATTAAAGCTCAGAACATAGCCTATTTCTGAAATGTACTTTATCCATTGATTCAATGTTAACATCCATATTTTTTCTTTTTTTTTTTTTAACAAACACTTCCTGGAATCACCAAAATCTCAGTGGACCGTCAATTGCACAGAGCACCTTTCAAATCTGTCTCCTCCCCCACATGCTGCAGCAAAGGCTACTGGTAAGGTTTTGATTCAGGGCAGAAGATATAGCAAAGCAGCAGTCTTCTAACATCAGAGGAAATACAGTTCTATTATACTAATAGAATTAGAAGACTGAATTGCTGTTACATTTGAAAAATTAAAGTTATACTATTAGAAGATATAAATTACTGCTTATGCTTCTGTGTATACCTATTGACATTAACATCAACTACTGCTTATCTGAATGTTTCTGCTTCGACTGATACAGGTGAAAAGATGATGCAAAAACTGATGCAATAATAATGAACAGCAACCCATTATTTTATTTGTATTTATGAATTAGAAATTCATCCATCTGTTTAGTAGTAGACAGTGTCAAATGCCCAGATGTACGGTTCCCATCAATTGTACACTCGGAGAGGGGATTCCAAATCCCCGACCCCTGCAGATTCATCTTGACTTGAGACAGAAGAGACTTGGTCTAAGGATCTGGAGGCCCCTCCTCTTCCCCAAAGCTTGCAGTCAGTTAGCCTCTCTGGTGTGTCTCCTGCTTTGGACTGGTCAATTGGCTGTCAAAATCTGCTATCCACAGGGGCAGGTGAAAACAAACAACCCTCAGGCAAGTTAAAGCATGTAATATCTTGTCAGATATTACAAGGCCAATTAACTGGCACATCCAAGCTTCTCCTAAAAGAGGAAAAAGTACATGATGTGCAGGCTAAATTGCCTGTACTTCACTGCTGGATCATTTCAAACATTTCAAACTAGAAATGACAGGCATTTTATAATTAGGCTAGGGATTCTTCTCAAAGACTGCTAACTAAAAATGTCACTAGAATACAGAATAGCTGAGATACAGATATCAGCAAATTTGTTCTTTTATTTGCAGAGGCAGTCTCAGGAACACAAAGAAAAACTTCATGACATTTAGTATTTCAACTGATTATATTCATCAGTGTATCTGCTAATTTTCTACCAAGTTCTACACTCAATGAACAAAGAAAATCTTACACTCCTTATGCTTCCATGAAAAACATATATTCTTTACTGTCAAACTTGTTTTCTGTACCACAAAATTTAGAGAGAGAGGAAAGGAGATGCAAAGAATAAATAGCCAAGCAAACAAGGATTTGCTTTTCATGTCTGTGGCTGGAAATATTCAAAAAAGTTTTCCCATTTAATAGAGTTAGCTTCTATACATAATTTAATAAAAACGTTTCAAATTTTTGTTTCTTTATTTGAATATTCACATTACCTTTAGAAACGCCCAACAGATTTTGCGGAAACCACATTCCTGAATTTGTACTTCAGAGTTGGCTCTTACTTCATTCATACTTAGAAAATCAAGGATCTGCAAGCATTAGTGGGAATATAAATATATTTCTAATGACTATAACTTCATGATAATAAAAAATACCATTGAAAATATTCTAGATGTGATTAAGTTAAGCAGATTTCAATTCTAGGCAATTACAAAAAACAGTACTACTTAAACAAAAGGACTGAACTAGGAATAGCAGATCCTTTTGCATTTGTCTGATGGCTGCTATAACCTATTTAAAAAAAAATCATAAGCAAGTCTTTAAAAAATATTCATGCTTCCTATTTTATCATTTTAAAAAAGTTGCTAGAAAAGAGAGACATCGTTCACTGATTTCATATGTAATTTTCATAAATCCTTTACAGTTTGCCAAAACCAGCTAAACCTAGCCAAAAAGAAGAAAACAGTTAATTTTCCTTTCCTAACTTCATCAGTTAGGACCAAGATTTTTTTTTTWTTATTTTTCTGGTCTGTAACAGGAATACTCTGATATCCAACCACTCCTGGAAGTATATATGGTACAAAAAAAATTTGGAAACATGCTACTTTCAAATTTGTATTTCAAAAAACAAACCAAAGTCAAATAACAAGCTTTCAGTGAAGTCATATTTTTAGTTCCAACATTAACATTATTTCCACAGAGTCTTCCACAGAACTGTAATTACTTTTGTGTTAAGCAACCAGGGACTTCTTAATTCTATAAATGTGTTCATTTATGAATATCACAGAACACAAATAAATATCTGGCAATACTGTATCTACAATGTATTTGAAACATAAATAACATAGAATGAAAACATGTTTATCGTACCAGGTTTCCATTTTTATGTTAACACTGCAGAACCTCTCCTGTATACGCTTTATAAATACTGAAATACTCAAAGCTCAGAAGTATGTTGAAAACCTTACAATCTTTCCTATAAACACAAACAGTAATAACTGCTGTGTAAAGAACAGAAGAGAAAAAGCAGAGGTCTACAATGTTAATGGAAAACAATACAAAAGCTTGCTCATTGGTATAAGAGTAAAGGTGTTGCTACAAGCAAACTGCATCTTTGAGCTGCTGATACTTAGACATCTTTTCGTATTTCAAGAATGTGAAAAGGGTAAGTTGGATCCTTTCTGTGTGATGCTATGACTCCTGATTTGGAACAATCATAGCAGTTTTTCCAAGAAGTTTCTCAATTGAGTCAATAAGAGTGGTTCATCCTCTTTACTATTATCAAAACAGGATTTCTTAACTTCTAAATAATGGTTATTAGTATTAACTACCACCAATACCATTTTTGGCATTTCCATTTAATGCTTCATCTTAAAGCTATGTTATTAATTCAATACAACTGAAAAAGAAAACTAAGTCAGTTAAATATTTACTGTTGAAAAGGCATAGACAGAAAATTATAACATGCAAAAATCTGATGTAAAATATTTAATTCTCACCTCAAAGAACAGGATCACCCTAGGACTTTCTTCAGTATTTTGAATAAAATAACTAAAACGCTCATTAAATATGACTTGCTCCTCCCACTCCGGAAGCGTTGATCTAAACTGTCTGAAATCATATGGTTGCGTCATGATAGGAAGAATGTGCTCTATTCGCTCTTGTTCATAGTAAGACGAAACTTTCCTCTTGCTGTTTGAAAATTTCCAAACAGTTACATTTGTTATAGTGCCTTAAAAAAAAACCTCAAACAAAACAGTATTCCAATTACTGAAAACAAAGAAACATACAAGATGCATTCATTTGATTTTAGAAAGAAATTTTGAAAGCTGCCCCAAATTTAAGGCAATTGACTATATACGTAGAAATAGGAAAGGCTGAAGTACAAAATCCTAACAATTAAGTTACTATAATGAAATTCGTGCACAACGATCCTAATGGAGTCTACTATATAACTGTAAAATTTGGCTTGCAGGATAATTATACAAAATGACAATTGAAACAAGTAAATGAAGTGATTAGAAATATGGAGAATTAAACTTAATTTCAGCTTTTTAGAAGTGTTTTTATATATTAAAAAAAGGTAAATATTATTTGTGCCACAGGAGTTTTGCTTACTTAGTCTCATCTTGGCTTCTAAATATTTTGAAATTTGGGAATTTTTCTCTCTGGAAAGAAGACAGAATGAAATGTGCTGTAAAAGTGTAGACCTTGAGAGCATTTAAATGTGGAGCATTTAAAAGTGCCAAAAAGAAAAGAGGAATATCACTCTAATTTTCTCTTAAATATGCTTGCTCAGAGATGTAGGACCTAATGAATGACCTTGCAAGCTTAAAATTTAGCACCATTTTTATTTTCATATTTCATTTTCTAGGGATCAATCAATTGTAAGAATCATTGACAACAGAATCAGTTCATTAAAAAAAAGTCACCTATGATTCTTCTTGACATATAAGCCAGTTCTCTGGTCAACAACATGGATTTTAACCATAGGATGAGATATGAGGAGATCAGTTTTGAGTCGATCAGTTCGATGGATATAAACTCCCAACACAAGATCATCAGACTGAGTTGAAATTTCTGAATTGTTCATTTCCTCTACATTTGCTGCAGCAACTTCTGTGTTTTCTTCTAGAACTAGGAGCAAAATAAATAGAGCAAGTAAACAGAGTAGCAAATTTGCAGCATTTTATATATAGATAAATGTACACGTGAATACATATTAATTCATATATATTTCTACTAACAAACTTATTTTTTATGCAAAACTTAAGTGCTTTCTCTTGACTGATATAGGTTCTTCTCTGCCATGATGAATTAAAATCTATATAGTTCAACATCCAGCTACAGACAGTAGCCTGAAGCAGTTTCTTAAGGAAAAAGTAAGAAAGAAGATATGCATGAACTCATGCTTTAGCTAGTGCATCTTCCCTTAACCTACCAAACACTGGTTTAAGAACTTTCTGAATCAGGTATTACAGTGTGACCACTATCCTAATTGTTATCAAAAGACCTGTCCCTCATTAATTTGTGTAATCTTCTTTTTCTGAACCTACTTCTTTTGTCTTCCATACAATTTGCAGGAAATGAACTCCAAAATTTGACGTGGTGCAGAAAAAAGTATTCCTTATGTTTGAATTGAGCATCAGGTTAAAACAGTGGTCATATACCTTTTATAATACATAGCAACGAAAAATGCTGAAATAATACAAAGAAAATCAGGATATGCATCTAAGTACTATGCTGTAAAGCTGATATATATTAAGCATAATATATTAATATTATGCTCAAACCCAATTTTTAACTATTTATCAATTTCAGAACTAATTCCAGTAAATGAATTCTCATAATTTTATAGAAGTATATCAAATGCAACTTCCTTACAAATTAACCTCAGAATTGGGAAGCACACAAATACAATTAAGTAACGGAAATACAAGTAACTACAACAGCAGTCTCAGTTGCTTCTCTGTTACTACGATGTTAAAAAGTGTCTTAGAACCAAAAAATAGGGGCGGGGGGAGTAAAAAAGTCTTGGGTAATGAAACAGACCGTTCTAACATTTTGATGGCAAACCTTTTTTAGTTTTCCCTTTAACTTTCCTTGCTTTAGGTTTCTGTTTTTCCATGCCTTCCTCCAGTCTCTGTCCTTCTGATGTAAACAATCTTTCCAGTGACTGATTTTCATTATCATCTTTTGCTGGATAATGCTGTAGCTCTGAGAGGGACATTGCACTGCAATGCAATAGATTACTATTAGCAATTGTATCCATATATGCAGTAGAACATAATTACTCATTACCATTATTAATCTATTTGAAAGTTCCTCTTTTCTTCAAGTTCTTCTATCATTGGTGCACCTTCAAAATGCAACTCTCCTCCCCTCTTTTTTTCACTTCTTTCACCTTCTTGTTTCCTGTTAATTTTCAGATAATTGTAGAACCAGTCATGTGAATAAAGCTAGGCCAACAGTTTTTTTTTTTTTTTTTTTTTTTGCTGAATCAGGGCCATCACTCATCACCAGTAAAACATGCATAAAATTGTTTTAAATTAGTTAAGAGATGGTTCCACAGGAAATAAACGTCAAATAGTAAAAGAGGACCTTTTTTTTTTTTTTTTTTTTTTAAGTTAAATAGAATCTGTAAGTTAAACATAAATCTTGGCAGCATTCTGAAACAGTATTAGGTACTAATATTTTTTCCATAATAGAATCATCCAGTTAGTTTGTCACTTAGAAAATATGCACAATTTATCAGAGAGCTTTTGCCTATCTTAAAACAATATGAAGCACTCTGCTAAAGATGTAAACATACATTGATTACAGTTTATCATGGTACCTTGTTTCAGCTTCACATAAAATTGGTACTTCTTTCTTCTTTTTCTTCTTTTTGGCCACTTCATTGTTCAATACAACTTCATGGCTTTGAACAGTAGAAGTAAATTCAGACATCTGTTCTTTAAGTTTCATTCTTATTTTCTTTTTAATTGCATTTGCCTCCTCCTCAGCTACATGCATCTGATAGGCTTGAATTAGCTCTTCTTCCTCCTCTAATTCAGTAACATTTCTCACTTCAGTCAAGGAACTTCTAATCTTCCTGTCACGTTCTTGATGAGGTACATCTGTTTGTGATTTACTTTTTGCTTTCTTCTTCGGAAAATCATTAGTCTTTCTTTCAAAACTCTCCAATTTAACTTCATATAAATTTTCCTCCTCATTAAATTGTTCTTGTAAGAGTGATTTCTTCTTCTTGTGGTTAAACTTTGGCTGCTTGTTCTCCTCTCCACTAACATCATTGTTTATTTTCTCTGCAGCTGAAGCTTTCTCTCTCAGATTATCTTTTGCAAATCGAGGACTCTTCTTTTCAGCATTATGTGTGTTGTTTATAATTAATTCATCATTCCCACTTTCTTTAGCTAGATCAACATTACTTCTAAAGGTGTCAAGCTATAAATAAGAATATAAAACATACTTGACACCAAAAATCACATTATAAGGACAAACACAGTACTTTTAACGTCGTTTCTTTAAATATTACACAAAGCAAAATAAAATCAAACATTACTTATTTTCTTGTTTAAAATTAACAAGTGACCAGCTGTAAAGTAACAGAAATTTCATACTGGAAAAAAGTAGTTTGTATTTGGGCACTTTATCCTTACTGTTGCTATGCTGTTTTAAATAACTTATATGTATATCCAATACAAAGACAAATCTACTCCATAAAGATATGCCAATGTTTTACGCTACAGAAGGAAATAACATGTGGTACCAAAATAAATATTTACATCCATTTAAAATGTAAGTTAGAGGCAGACTCCAGGTTCAGTTGTTTAGGCTCTATTGAGAGTTGTTTGCCAAAATTTGACACTAAAAATCTTACTAAAACAAATTAAAATTAAAAAATTCATTTCATTTAAACCATTTACTAAAATATTTATAAAGATGAAAAAATTACTCTTAATAAAGAGTCTAATTCTCTAAATAGACTCTAAAAAAAGTCAATCTAAAGCTACTCCAGTAAAAATAAATAAATAAATAAATAAATAATATTAGTTTCAGTTAATCCATTTGTCTTTACATTCCTTCCACCCATTTTTGGTGTTTTTTTAGAAAACACATTGTAAACTTTCCTCACTTCTTACAGGTTTGTTTCCCCTTGTCCAAGTAAAATGATAATGTAATATCAAAAGTATTAATGTAAAATATTAGATAATATATTTATATTTTCTAAAATATTAGATAATTTTTAAAAAATATTATCTATGAATGTAGTATCAAAAACTGAAAACTAATCTTTGACATTTTTGAGTTTCTAAAATGACTCTGATATGCAAGACTTATTTCCTCAATGAAAGCTAGCTGTTGCAAAGTCCTGCTCAAAATATTTACAGGCATCTATTATTTATTATACCTATAAACAAACACACTCATCCACAAATACCTGGCATGAATAAAAGCAGCCTATACTTAATTACAGCAAATTTATTTTTAGAAAAAAAATACAAAATACCCTCATAATGAAATAAACACTATTGCAACATGCTGCAAATTCCACTTGTTGAATCTCCACAATTATTCAAAGAACATCAGGTCATGGAAAAAAACGGGCTTTAAAAGAGACCTGAGAAATTTCTACAATCTCAAAGATTAGTAGAGTATCAAACATCTAAGACAGATGCTAAAGGACAGAATTAGTCTGAAAAAAAAAAAAAACTACAAAATATCTGTGTTTCCCCAAAGAAAAATTGCAAGAATTTTCAAGGCTGTAGATTGACTCTATTATTGGTACCCTCATCAGATTCAAAACTCCAAGCTGCGATCTAAAGCCTTATGTAGAAGTTAACCTCATTCTAATAACTTGTAATAGGAGGTATAACTGGGAAAAAATAAATGTATTGTTGGCTTTGCAAGGCATATTAACAATCTCCCTTTATGACTACATCCCATTGCTTGGTTTTTGCTTGCTCTTTTTCAAAAGCAAATACCGGAATCTCATTTCAGCTGTACTTTGAGACCTCACATGCACTTCACCCTGGCTATTGAATGACAAACCAGATTTTTTATTGTAACATCTGCTGTTTCACAGAATCAGTAAGGCTGGAAGGGACCTCTGGAGATCATCTAGTCCAACCTCYCYGCTCAGCAGGGTCACCTAGAGCATGGTAGACAGGGCTGCAGCCAGACGGGCCTTGAAGATCTCCAGAGAAGGAGACTCCACAGCCTCTCTGGGCAACCTGGTCCAGTGCTCTGTCACTCTCACAGGGAAGAAATTCCCCCTCACGGTCAGGCAGAACTTCCTGTGCTTCAATTTCTGCCCACTGCCTCTTGCCCTGTCGCATGGGACAACTGAAAAGAGTTTGTCCCCGTCCCCTTGACACCCTCCCTTCAGGTACTTGTACACATTGATAAAATCCCCATTGATAAGAAGTGAGAAGGCACCTCTCCAGTTCTCCAGGACCTTTCAAAGA
Source organism: Rhea americana (assembly GCF_003343005.1). Classification (NCBI taxonomy): domain Eukaryota; kingdom Metazoa; phylum Chordata; class Aves; order Rheiformes; family Rheidae; genus Rhea; species Rhea americana. The sequence goes on from NW_028185928.1 coordinate 1,858,100, forward strand.
TGATGGAGAGTGGCTTGGCAATAACATCTGCCAGCTCCCTSAGTACCCGTGGGTGCATCCCATCTGGGCCCATGGATTTGTGGATGTCTAGCCTGCCCAGAAGGTCTCTAATCCTTTCCTCCTCAACCAAAGGAAAGTCTTCCCTTCTCCAGACTTTCTCCCTCCCATCCAGGCTCTGGGACTCCTGAGGGCTGCCCTTAGCAGTGAAGACTGAAGCAAAGAAAGCATTCAGTAATTCTGCCTTCTCTGTATCCCTTGTCACCAGGGCCCCTGCCCCATTCAGTAGCGGGCCCACATTTTCCCAAGTTCTCCTCTTGCTGCTGATGTATTTGAAGAAGAAATCCCATCTCTACTATAATCCCTTCATCCTTAACAGTCAGTCCTCCTTCCCCACTGTTATCAGCATTTCCCATTGCAGTCAGCCCATTTCCTTTTGCTCCATGCAGACTTGGCAATGGGCACAGGAGCGCAGTCACCTTACTCTTGCTTCTGTAGTTTAGAATTAGAGCAATCTGCAGTTACAGAACTCAGATTTCAAGAGCTGATGGACCATGAATGGAGAACATCTTGTTACTTTAAGGAAGACTAGCTCTAGTAAAGAAAAAGGAAAAAAGCAGGATGGAACATTTCCAGTAGAAACATGCTGTCAGTCATGACCTGTTCTTGATGAACTAGGAGGCTGTTCACGACAAGTGTGTGACACAATGACAACAATCACCAATAGACTTCACATATTTTCAAGATACATGAAACATTGCGGAGCTAAATTACATGAACTGAACAAAACTGAAACCGAATCAGTCAGATAATATCATCTCCTTCCACATTCCACATTTAGTTCTGACAAAGAAATTATAGGTGCTTACTTAAGTTTTTACAGAAATTTCTACTGGAATGTAAGAATCAGCATAGAAAATACCAACCATAGGTCTTACAATTTTACCAGACTTTAATGAAATGTTCCAAATGAGAAGTGTTATATTAATATTCTTAATATGTATGTGCATCATTAACTTTTAATTCAGTTCATCAGCACTTTAAGTGTTTCTAGTCAACTCTGAAATACTAGTGTTTTACATCAAAGTCTCTTCTGAAATGGAGTGGAAGTCAATTTAAAAACCAAAGTAATCTTCAGATGTTTGAGTGATATATAGCTAGGTACAAACGTACAATTATGTGCTGAAAGAAATTTACATCATACTTACAAAACATAGATTTAAAAACTCATGTTTTGCCAAAGAAATAAACCTAAGTAAGGAGGAATTTATACTTGTGCTCATATATACGCTAGCAAAGTAAATGAAAAAAAAAAAAAAACTTTTTTTACACTATATTTTGGATATTACGTTGCATACCAAAAGACACACAAAATTAAAAAATACACATATTCATGCAAATACCAACTTTGAATTGTCAAACTCAAGACAAAAATGTGTTTCAGCATGACACCACTAAGAAGTACTTTACAACTATGCAGAATACAGTTGTATATAACAAATAAATGCTAATTTCTGATATTATAGAAAATACAACTCCTGCACCTTAAACAATATTAAAGAATAAAATGAAGATTCAGTTCCAATGTCTAGTATGGATGTGACAAAGAAAAGATAGAAAACATAAATCCTAACAAGAGGAAAATAAAAAAATCAGCATATTTGTCAATTAAGCATTTAATTCCAAACATTGTGAGTCAATATTTGGGATCTATAAGACTCTTACTGAACATTTATTCTTGTGTTCAAGAAAAAGACTGTAATATGAACTATACCTTAGGAACCTCTGAGGTTCTTTTAATCAGAGATATGGTATAAACAGAAATGTCGCCTAAGGATAAATTGAGATTGATATAATCATTCCTAATCTGCAAATTATACGCTGCAGCCCAAATCCTTAGAATAATTCGTCAGAGATGTGTACTGTCTAAGTACACATGCAACCACAATGGGACCGCAAAATTAGCACATATAGAATTAGGCTGATTACTGGGATCATAACGAAAAAAATAGTTTCAAATGTTGTTTAATAGTGTTTGTAAATTTTTGTTCTCATACCAGTAATTTTAGGAAACGTAATAAAGTTGATGGTCACCTCTAATATTAGTTGTTATAAATTATCATCACTTGTCATTCACATATGTATTACATGTATGTATCTGTATTACACAGACGTATCTGTACTACACAGATGCATTACTTAATTTCAAAACTCAATACTATAGTGGCCTGCAAGCCCATCATTCTCACTCCCAGTGAAGTTCATAATGAATTTGGAAGTCTTAAAACTTTCCTGAAAAATGTGAATGGAAAAAAAGGTATTGACAGACTTTTAATAAGTGCATGCCTGCATGTGCCACTTATTCAGAGTACACTGTTAGTAAACAATAACTCTGGCATACCTCCAGACTACTAGGATGTATTTCTATTGCAAAAACAATAAATAAAAATCACATTGGCAATAAAAGATATGTGTATAAAGGTACTTTACGAAAATATTTTTCCTGAACTTTTTCCATTAAGGCAACCAAACAAAACTTGGATGTATTCAAACTCACCACAATATTCTCTTGAGAGTGAAACTTCTCTTTCTTTGATTTCTTTTTGTCTTTTAGGCCAGCATGACTTCTGAAGATTTCCTCAAAGCGAACTTTGGTTTTTGCCTTTGCCTCACTTTCAACTGTAAAAAGAAGTTAGACTACGGTTTACCTGCTCAATAATCATCATTGCTAAAATAGTGCCTAATTATGCTTTAAAATTGCATATATGACAATTACTTTATTTGGAAATAATTACCAAGAAATTCACTTGGAACTCAGTTAAGAATTTTCACACTGACAATGTAAGCTTCATGAGTACAACTCAGCAACAATGTTGTGCAAACATACCCTGCAATTACTCATTGCAGAAGTCAGCACTTTACCAGTTTTGAAGGGCACACACAACAGGATCAGCACAAGACACTAAAAAAGGCTACTGAATCTTCAGTTGTTATATGTTCAGATTAGAAGTAAAATTCCCCCTCCGAAAAAAATAAAACACACTTTGAAAACCAGCTATGAGCACTGACTCAAAACTAAGCCAATGCAGCATTACAAATTTACAGATTGAAGTAACTCTTACCATTTGCTTCTAGTTCCGATTATAAAATACATATTAGAAATCAGACACAAAATAATCTTACCTGCTGGCATTTTCAGCTCTAAATTAAGAGTGGCTCAACACACTATCTGCTTCTTCCTCTGAATTCATCATCCTATTGAAAGTAATTAACAACCTAAATGAAAAAAAATGGTCCATAGACTTGATGCTACAAATTTAATGCATGCTTATTAATATCAATGATGAGTACAGGTCTCAAATCAGGCATAAAACACAAAAGTCTAAAATTCAATATTTGCCTGAATTATGACAAGCTCTGTCCTCACATCTCAACTCAGGTTTCTCATTATCTATCTGATATTTATTATTTGCAAACAAATAAAAAACAACACTACAACAATTTAAATAGCTATTTTTTATGAGTAGCCAAATATCTCAGTAATATAGTATTTTTATCTTTTTTAAAAAAAGCACTTTTTATCTAAATAGTGACCCATAAAGCTATTTTCAAAGAAGCTCTTCTATCAGATTCCTATCCTGATAGCATCATCAAGAAAGCAACAAAAAAAAAATAATACAAAACAGTTGCTTTGTAAACAGTGGAACAAATGAAGCCTAGCTTCCTATGAATGTGTTATGCTCCTGTTAGCCTTACATGCAATAAACTATTATACCCATCTCCCCGATAACTCATTAGGCAATAGCTCCAGGTTCTCTTCACATAATACCTTCTGTTACACCTCATCATTTAACACCCACAGCACATCCAGACTGCATCTAGCCTAGTAAATTAAGATGTACCAGAAAATACCGCCAGTCTATATGGTTAAATTATCCCTAGCATAGTTTTAGTCCAAGACAGCTAGCATTCTGCCAACCAATGCTACCTACTACCTACAATAGTCTAGTCTGCCAACTGGCCAAAACAAACAAACAGAAAAAGACATCCCAAAACAACAACACCCAAAAAAGGCGAAGACATGAGGTTGGTTTGGAATTACGAAATCCCTTATTAGTTAGCTGCCAATTTCATTAATTTATGTATCAAGCAAAAGCTTTTATGCTACCTATCCTACARTCTAAGCCTGTTTGAAATGAGCAAGGATGACCAGAACTGCCTTCATATAAAGAAAAAAATGTTTTGTTCCATAACATGTTTCATCGTTTCACCAACAGGGTAGCAATATTTTCCCTTACTAAAATATCTTTTGCCTGATAAAGCAAATCTTTACTGTCACAATTAAAACAGTAACAGTTAAAAATAACACAAATGATTAATTCTTATAAGATATGAAGAAGAAAACTTAATTAAAAATAAACCTACCTTCGAAGTTTATACTTAGGAACATAGGAAGCCGATTCTAAAAGCGCTATAGCTATGAGTGTTACTTTTAAATTAGTCAATTCACAAGATATGAATAAATATTTATAATTTGGAAAAGTGTAGAAAATAAAATATAGCTATAAAACATAGTAGAGTCTATCACTTTAATCATGCATTGCAGATAGCAGAAATATATAAGCTGCTGTTATGATTAGCTTAATGATTTCAACCATCTCTCAGAAAAACTAGTGCTTTCAGATGTGAAAGAAATAAAAAAAAAATATGAGAAACAATGCAGAACAACAATGCAAAGTAAGCATGGTGCATATCTATTCCAAAGAGGAAAAGAATTTTATAGCTAAATGATAGACAAATCACACCACAAAAAACTACAGGCAAACTAATTTTGCAGATATTTTTGCTTACCATTGAACAATCACCTTTCCAAGGGCTTTGTTCATCTTATTTCTGCCAGTATTTTCCTCTGTAAAATGCAGATTTACCAAACTCACCAGTGAGTTCAACACATTGCATTTACCTCTTTATTCAGCAGAAGAATTTAGCTTATCAAGTCCTATGGCAGCGCTGTTATTTCCAGTATATTCCCATATTATGTAACCTTTGACACAGTGCATTAAAGCAACTAGAACTTGTGTAAATATAGCCCATGATTTAATCAACAAGGATGTTTGCTCTCTATAATCTCACCTTAAAATAGGAAAGATTTAACCTTATAAGTTCAGCAATCACAGTACCTCAATCCGAATAAAGTCACTTATCACTGAATGCATCTGTTAAATTGTATTTTTGCATGAACAATTTTCATCTTTTTTATGGTAGCTAATATAAGGCAATGTTTCCAGGAATGATAACTATACATATTTGGGAACAATGGAACATTCCAGCCATTAAGAACAGCCAGGAAAACAAAATCATGGAGCCAAATCTTCCAAGAATTTGCTGAATTTTCTGAAAATCATCTAATTTGCTGTCCTCTAATATTTCATCTTTATTTATAAATAAATTTTTCAAATTTATCAAGCTGTTGCTGTCTTCACAATAGCTATATTTTATTATCTGCAGTAGAGATGTTTTCTATCCCAAATACATCAAAAAGGAAACAATTCATGCAAATTTATTTCATTATCCACTAAAACAAAAGAAAATCAAACTTATTCTCTAATGAAGTAGAACATACATAATTTGTTCAATGTTACACAGTTGTAAGTGGCAAATCCATATCCAATTTGGGTCATAATGGAAAGTGGGTTGACAGAATATAATTGCACACTTCAGAATTTTAATGAAATAGACTCCACATTTTTCCACTAAAAATTTGCAAAAAGCAAATGTAATCATCAAGTGACTGGAAACAAATGGAATCAGACTTTTAGATGAGATCAGTCATCACAGCGGGATACCGTGGGTTTACTAGTAGGTTTCTCTATTAAATATTTATAAGTATCACTACTTCTTGAGAGCTGAGAAAGGTTTAAATCAGAATTATACAGCAAAATAACACTAAAGAATCTGTCCCTATTTACTAATGATGGATGTGATACCAAAGAGTAGCCCATTTTTATTCATGAAAATTAAGTATTTTATCCAAGAAAGTAGACAGCCAGTATCACTTAAAAAGCCTTATTACCACATGAATACCTATGAATCAGCATATCAAAAATATTACCTAGAGGCACTGCAGCTCTCTAGCCGTTTAGATGTGCCTGTAATAAGCTTGTGTCCCCGCTATTTTAAAAGGATATTTAAAAGAACTGATACTATCTATCCATTTGAGTTGTGTAATAGTAACATACCAGAAAACTTTAGCTTCTGAGTAACCATCATTTTTTTTTCCAGAATTCTTGGAAACTTTTCTTGGTTAGGAGGTTGAAGTAAAACCAGTCCCTACTCTGATGGGAAAACTATAGATTTCAGTTTCCTACAAGCAGCACATCTCAATTAATTGCTTCGTACATTTTTAAGTCTCTACCTTATCCAAAAACTGTAATTGTAAAAATGGGTTGTCTGCGACAGATCACGCTCGTGTACTTATTTCCAAAACGCTGTTTTTCTTTGCGTAGAGGAATAACAGGAAACAACAAGGGTATTAAGGGGCATTAGAAGCACACAGCATCAGGAGACTAACGGACCGCGCCTCCRCCGCCGCCGGCCTCGCCCGCGGGGCGCCTGGCGCTAGCCCCCTTCTCCCATCCCCCCCCTCCGCCCGCGCGCCAGCCCGCGCGCGCCCCAGCAACTGCCGCGCGCGCCAACGGCCGCGGCGCGCGCTGTAACGACCGCCAACCCCCAGCCCGAGCCCCCCGCCCCGGCGGCGGAAGGGGAGAGCGTCTCCGAGGGAAGGGGGGCCGGGGGAGTGAGCGGCGGCGAGGAGGCGTGCCCCAGCCTACCCGCCTCGGCAGCCGCGCACCCAGACGTGCGGCGGCAGCGCCGCGGCGGGCCCCCGCCCGCAGAGGGGTCCTTTCCGCCCGCAGAGGGGGCGCGGCCCCGCGTCGACCCGCTCCCTCCGCCCCCGCCCGGCAGCTCCTCGGCAGCGCACGGGTGTCACTCACTTTGCCATGGCGACTTCACGCTCAGTGCCGACGCCGCGGCCAGGCGGTTGCTGCGGCTGCCCTGTCCCCCCCCGTCGCTGGTCTCTCCCTCATCGTGAGCTCCCCCTTCGCAGCGGCTCACAATTGGTTTTGCCGAAAACAACCCCAAGCTGCCAAGGAAACAGCGCGCATGCGTGCATGCGGGCGGAACAGAGAACCCACATGGCTTGTGTTTCACGCCGGGTCGGCTTAGGTGCGGCACCCCGACGGCCCTGCTTGCCGGAAGGCTGCCGGCAGCGGTGCGCATGCGTCAGGGCCGCCGGGGTTGGAGGGAACGCGCCTGCGCAGCAGGGACAGGCGCACCGAGGAGCGTCGCGGCAGTGTGTAGGGCGCGGGGGATGGYGGGGAGAGGTTTCCCCTGCGCATGCGTAGGAGTAGCTGGGCGGGCGGGCAGAGTCCGCCATTATATGTGCGTCGTGGCTGCGCTGCCTGSTTGCGAAGCGGCGGCAGCAGTAGCCGCGGGGCAGGGCCTGGCATTGGAGGGGCGGGGGCTGGCCCGGAGCGCTGCGGAGCCTCGCGGCAGTGYCCGGGCCTCCGGGCGGGACTCGCCGCCCGCCGCTGGCCCGCCACAGGCTGCGGCCAGGCGGGGTCTGGTAGAGCTGGGGATGATGAAGGTCGGGACCAGTCCCTGCGAATAACAGACTGCGCCGCGGGAAGGTCTTGGCGCGGTTTGCCCGCCTGCCTTTGATCGCTACCGCTACGTGACTGATAAAGAAATACTAATCGTTTAAAAGTGATGTAGCATGCACAAATCTCACTGTTAGACCAGGACAGAGTATTTTGCCAAGCAGAAGAAGGTCAGCAGCTTTTATTCTGCAGTAGCTCRGGTGTTCAAAGTCTCTTCATAGTATTGCTTTTTTCTGGGTTGATAAAACCCCTTAAAAATGAAATAGGAAGCTAAACAAAGCATAAAAAATGTGGAAAGCTTTACTAATAGAGTAAGGATTTAAAGATACGTTTAAGTTGTAATCCATTTCAAAAAAAAAAAAACATCAAATATACAAAATATCTTTCTGGGCTCATACTAATGATAAAGTTACTTCAGAAGAGTAAAGTCTCCGGCTAGTATCCTGTCTTCATTGCAGTCCAGTTTTTATGTGGACTCTGTTGACATGCGCTCTTGCAAATGGCAACACAAATGTATACACTGAAGCTGGACAGATACTCCAGAAACTTACTTTCTGTGTGATTTAGTTGCTAATTCAAGAGATGTTTTTTTCTCCATGAATAATAAATACTGATTATTATCAAGAAAGGTTTGTTCATTTCTTATTTTTAAAAAAGAAAAAACAGGTTTCCTCAACAGTAGTGGATTCTCTGTTTTAGCTCCTGAAATCAAAGCAGGTCTTGAATTAGCGCGAYCATATGTGTTCATAAGCTAAATCAGGCAAAATTAGCCTTCAGTTTACTTTCAGTTGACCATGTGCCATTTGTGCAACCTAGAGGCGAGTTAATGCTTGTGATACTGTCATTGTGACATTCAGTTTCCCCAAGTATACAGTTCCTAGAACTCTGTCAAGACTTGCACCATCTATCAAAAGAATATACATCCTTATTATTTGTTCCTCAAGATACATTAATAGAGTAAGCTATTTTCTTTTTCCAATTCTCTTCTGTCCTCTTTCTCAAATGCATGCACTCAACTGATAGGGGGATGAGGTATTAGCAGGACAACTGTTGCCTCTAATAGTTCAGTGTAGTTTTCATCTTTGTTAAATACTGATGTACAGAAATCACTGTAATACCAAACTTCGTGGTCACTATTGTGTCCTTTTGGTTAAAATGAAAATATGCAAACCCAACCAAACTAGAAATCCAAATATGGATGATAATCCTTTTTATATTTAAAGCTATGAGAAATTCTACTGATTCTTTGATTTTTTTTTCTCAGTTGTTTTTTTTTTTTCAGCCCTTGTTGCCTACATACCTTTTTTATAACTGCAGTGAGGTGAAAAAACATCCATGCRTGATATTTGCAAATACATCTTTATGTTTCCAGGGAAATATCCTTGCTTATAGAAATTTAATTCTCAGAGGATCTGTATTTAGCTGCAATRTGATACTGTAATCCTTATTCATGTAAGTAGTTTTAGTGATTGCTGAAAATTTATATTGAGATACTTGGAATAAATCTGTATAAAATGGAAGCTAATCAGAACTTATTCCTGAATCACTAACTTAACAGTTTAATTTGGAGTCCCAAATTTTTACACATTTTTTATTCCCCCCATTATTCTTGAGTTAGAAGACTAGAATACAGAGAATGAGAAGGCATGTGGGCATGTATACAGCTGATAGTAAAACTTTTCCAGTGATAGGTCCTCGGGGTTATTATTCATGATAATGTGCTACAATTGTTTTAAAGTAAACTTTATGCCAGATATGTAAAAGAATTTCAAGCCTTGAGGAGCCTGGGTTGAAAATCTGTTTTTATCACACATTTGCTAACTTTGCGGAGTTGTCTATCAATAGCTGATGCAATAGGTGATTTGAAGTTTTTTTCTTTCGGTTTTATATTTTTGGGGGCTATAGCTAATATTTAGGTTAAAGTTATGGTTAATGTTTGCAGGCATTATGCTGCCAGGCTAAGATGAAGAAAATGTTATATTAAGTTATACTAAGAGAACAAAAAGGTAGACGTTGCTGGACTACAGAAGAGGCTAAAATTATTGGAAATACTAGGTTTAATTGTCAAGACACCAGGAGTGAAGAGAGATTTGAAGACTTTGTGTTTGGTTTTGAGGAGGACTAGAGCTGGAAAAGACAAATAGGCTTTTCTTCTTTTTTTTTCCACCTATAATAAAAGTTGATAAAAAAATTTGATCATAGGGTTAGTATTCAGAACATGACATACTGAAGAGCTGTCTGGATCTTGCAGTGATGAGGATGCTAATTTGAACAGCAGTGAGATGCAGTACTTAGTTGTTGCTGCTTTGTGGTTAAAGCTGAGATTAGTGTTGGGGTTAAGGTAAATATCAGGGGCTAGTTTATTGTTGGATCTTGCAAGTCCCAAGGCATGCTAAGAAAAAGGGAGCTATGCTGAATAAACTCAGTATTATATTGAACTACTTCTAGAGAAATGGGTAAAACTAGAGGATTTTTTTCTTCTCTTTTTTTTTTTTTTTTTTTTTTTTTTTTTTTGAGATACTGAATTTCAAGTTTTGAAAAGCTTGGTTTATTCTTTTTTGTAAGTGCAGGGCAGTAGCAAGTACTACTTGTAGTAAAGTCCAACCCTAGGAACAACCCTAGGGAAGTCCAACCCTAGCTCCTCTTTTAACTCTATAATTAATTAAATTTTGTTTATAAAAATAATAGGGTTAACTATAAGCCATTGTTTCCGTGGTTCCAACCCTTACCATCAACCCCTCAATTAATATATGTTGGATATGTTTGGGTTATATTGCGAGTTCTTCAGCTTTATTTCATTCAGCCTTATGTAACTTCAAATACCTTATCCATATCAGAGCTATTGCCTGTCACTTCTTGCTGATTTCAGTCGATTTTCTTCTCTGCAGAATTTTCAGGATCAAACAGTGAAGTAATATTATTTCAAATTCTAGTGTATCTATAACCATAACTGAGACCTTCACATTTTCCTTTACATATATACGCTTACCAAATCTGTGCAACAGTGTGGTCTTTGAAGAATCTGTTAGTAAAACTAGATATGTAGCCTTTGCTGTCTTGAACTTTAATTCCAAAGCAAACCATAAATTCAACCTTCAATCAAACACAGCAACTATACCTCCCCAATAGCCAGCGGTACTTTCATAAAAAATGAGCCTTGAACCTACATTTCTACATCCTACAAGAATAAAGTTAGAATAGTTAGTAAGAATAAAATTAGAATCTTTAGTTTTGCACTGACTCAACCCCCAAACCTAATGCTCAGCTTCACCTTAATACCTATCCCTACAGCTATACTGTCTTAAAGACCTGTGTTAAGCTTTTCACTGCTGCTGAGTTACCCATAATCCTAGCACTATGTATCATATATGGCACATAAAATCAACAAAATTAAGGCAGTAGCACCTGCTGGTTCCAGCCTTTGTTATAGCAGTACAGGCTGCACTGAATTAGAGAAATCTCTTCAGTCTCTGCAGATCCTCACCCTGGTACTAGTCCTAGCTTGGTGTTTTTTTCTGGTTCCTACTGAGCTGGCAGCATTATGATGAAGACTGTTTGTTGCTGGCTGGGACTCTTTATTATGATCAGTGCTGTTTCTGAACGTGTGTTCTATGTTGATTTTATTCTGAAACCAGTCTGTATACTTGTCTATGTTAAAGGCTATGTTTTGAGTTGGGATTAGAGTTGGATCTATGATAAAGGACAGGAGGTATGGACTCTGAAAGCTAGATTTAKGATTTAGGATAAGAGGTGCTGAGGCCCTTTTTGCTCTTCTGCTGAGACAATAAAGCTAGGATGAGGGTGAYACCAGATAGGTAGCAGCATCCAAGATGAAAAGAAACTTCACAAGCTGCTGATGTGAACCTAGACCAAATTCAAACTTTAGTCCCCAGCATAGCCAAGATACCTACAATAGCCCCAGAAGCTAAACAGAAATCAATCCATCCTCCTCAATATTTGAGGATCTACCTAGAGCCACCAAAAAAAATATACAGCTCGTTTTGTCCCTAATCTTAACACTGTAGCTGAGACATCTACAGTGGCTTTTGAGCTAATCATAAGGCACATGTCCTAGATGGCCTTGGCCTAGGACAATTAAACAAGGAAAGACAGCTCTTAAACATTTCTTCTACAGCTTTCTGTTCTTAGTATGTCTCCATCCTTGCTGATACTCAAAACTTGACTAAATATTACCTTGAACATACCTGATCTCACTTTGAAGTTGGCCTTGTTTTGAACAGCAGTTGGACCACACAACCAGAGATCCCCTCCAACCTAAATTCTGTGATGCTATGACAATTCTAGTGCTAGCCTTTAAAGTAGCCGAGACACTTCTAATGGTCTCAGGGCTAGTCATAAGCTAGTCATCCTGGTCAGCAGTTAGCTTTATTTTATCATTGTGGTCTCAACAAGTTCCAGTAAAGAATAGAAGCTTTCCCTGCCACTTCTTCCGTTCTAACTGTATACATCTACATCTGTGGCCTAGCAGGAGTCAGGAAAAAAAAAAAAAAAAAGTTTTTCCAGACCTTGTGTGTACCAAACTGAGGCTCTAATCCAAATTCTAATTCTAGTCTTCAGAGAACATATCAAAATGGTCACCCAAAACAGAAAAATGGATTCTGATTATTGTGATATATTTACTCTGTTTGACTAACCTTGCTATGTCTCCATGCCTTGTTTAGGCTCCAGCAGGAAAGATACTTCTTTAATACCTTCTGTCCTGAACCTGAACACCAATACCAATCCTAACACTTTGGTACAGCCAGGAAACTCTATTAAAGTTTCAAGAGGCTTAAGAGAGCCTCGTAAGTATTTACAAGCCAGTCATCTAAACTCCTACCCATAAAACACTATTATTAACAAGCCATAGTCTTATCTTTGGCTTTTAATGCAGTTGAGAAACTTGCTGACACCTACTTCAACTCTTCCAGCAAATAACATTCTTGCACTCTTGCCAGTGTACATCAATGCTGTCTGAGTAAAAAGAACCATTTTTTGTATTAATGTTTTTGATTTTTCTGTAGGGTCGTAAATACAGCGCAAGAATTGTCAAAACATTCAGGGATTTTTTTTACCCCTGTTTACAGTAATTAGCTAGTATTCTAAATAACTTAGCGTTGCTCCGTATTTGCATATTATATCATGGACATCTTGCAGGTCAAGGAGAATGGTTACTGGTTTTCTTATTTCAGTAGCTTCTTCAGGGAATTCTAGTGGTGCAGTGACATATGTGTGGTAAGGATGTTTGTCTCTTATTAAAGCAACACAAACACATCTTTTAGAATGCCTTAGCTTTTCACTGTAGGACTGAAAGGTAACCTAAGATGCATTTTCAAAGACAGCAGAACATTCTGTCCTTCAAATTTGACAGTGACTGCTGCTTTATTGGCTACATTTGTAGGCAGTACTGAATATAATAATCTTTGATTTTTGCTAACACCTGGTTACCACAGCATTGTCAAGAGAGTGCTACTTGGCCCTGTTCAATACAAGGGCGATGATAACAACTGAACAGTGTGGACAGAAGCATGTGAGACCTTATTTAATTTACTGATATAATTGCAGTTACTAATCAGGATCTGGGATTAGAGAACTTGAGGATGGGGCCTACATGGTTTCTGCTGCAAACTTCTTACTATACGCCTGTTTCTGCCACTTCTGGACTTTACCTTCTAACTATGGCCTAAATATAAGGTGTCTGATACTGTTTGAAATAATCGTTGACATCCTTCTTGGCCTCCAGCTCCATAAGRATTTATGAGACCTCAAGAAAGATACATGGGTCCACCGTATGTCCTGTATCACATCCATGTATGTTTTAAATACCTCAGGGCCATTTTAAATGGCAGAGGATGCCTATGTGTTAGCAACTCTAGTCAGTATAGTCAGTGGAACCCAGAGAACAACTACACTCATGAACCACTAGGTGTCTACCTTAGGATGGGATGAATGCTGGGCCTCTTCAGCCTGGGGAAGAGAAGACTGAAGGGGGGATCTTATCAATGTGTATAAGTATCTGAAGGGAGGGTGTCAAGGGGACAGAGACAAACTCTTTTCAGTTGTCCCATGTGACAGGACAAGAGGCAATGGGCAGAAATTGAAGCACAGGAAGTTCCGCTTGACCGTGAAGGGGGAATTTCTTCACTGTAAGAGCGACAAAGCACTGGCACAGGTTGCCCAGAGAGGATGTGGAGTCTCCTTCTCCAGAGATCTTCAAGGCCCACCTGGACGCAACCCTGTCTACCATGCTCTAGGTGACCCTGCTGAGCAGGGGGGTTGGACTAGATGATCTCCAGAGGTCCCTTCCAACCTTACTGATCCTATGATTCTATGAATCACTACCTAGCTGCCTTTGACTAGGTCTCTGGGTCTATTATGGGAGTTTAGATGCCTGTATGTAGACAGCTAAATATTACTAACCTTGAACGGAATCACAATTCTTTTTTTTTTCCTACTTTGCACATCTCATATTCTCTCAGAATTTCAGAAGTATGTTCTAATCAGGAGTCAAATATGGATTGTTGTTTTTACCCTAGTGTAGTTACTATCCCCCCACAGGCTATGCTTAACTAACTTGGAACTGGGCTGTACTACCTTTTTCAGTGGTTTGTTAGCGCTTTTGCTGACAGTTCTGCTGATGTAGCTGTGCTGAGGACTGTGGCTAGTAGCTGTATACCCAGTAGTGTGTCAGCCGCGGTGTGACAGCCTGTGCTGGAAAACAGATGTTTTCTTAAGAATCCATTATGGGACAGTGGTGAACAGACTCTCCAAAGCTTTCCACATACCATGTTCTACTGTAACCTTAAAGCGACCTTGCAAAGGTTGTTAGTTACCTGGTATAAAAACACTGCACAAGCACTGTCCTTTCCCATAAACATAAGGCTACACATCGCACATATGCAGATATGCATATGTAGGTAGGCTGTGATGTGATCTCTTTAAAGCCCTTACCCTAATGCTGTCTCCATGAGACATTTTGTATGGATCAGCATAATTTGCCACTCACTAATTCTCTGACAGAATCATTGCCATATTGCACCATTTGCATATTTGCACCATTTGCATATTTGCACCATTTGCAACTGAGATACTAACTGAGAATTCATAAATGCCCATCACTAAAATTTAACTCTTCAACCAGGACTCAGTTGGCAGCAACAAAAGCTGGGTTCATATTTTATGGTTCAGTGATAAACACTGTCTCAATCTCCCCACTCAGAAACCTAAGAAAATTAAATTGTATGCTCACATGAACAAGTTAGCTCAGCAAAGAGTATTTTTTGAAGGGAGGAAAGAGGGTTGTAGAGAGGTAGACTACATAATATACCTAGGGAAGAATAACCCAAGGCACCAGTACAGGCTGGACACTGATCTGCTGGAAAGCAGCTCTACAGAGAAGGACCTGGAAGTGCTGGTGGACAGCAAGTTAACCATGAGCCAGCAATGTGCCCTTGTGGCCAGGAAGGCCAATGGTATTGTGGGGTGCATTAGGCAGAGTGTTGCCAGCAGGTTGAGGGAGGTGATCCTGCCCCTCTACTCAGCCCTGGGGAGGCCTCATCTCAAGTACTGTGTCCAGTTCTGGGCTTCCCACTACCAGAGAGACATGGAGCTACTGGAGAGAGTCCAGCGTAGGACTATGAGGATGATTAGAGGACTAGAGCATCTCTCTTCTGAGGAAAGGCTGAAGGAGCTGGGTCTCTTGAGCCTGGAGAAGAGAAGACTGAGAGGGCAACTATCAATGTCTATAAATATCTTAAGGGAGGGTGTCAAGAGGATGGGGTTGGACTCTTTTCAGTGATGCCCGGCAACAGGACAAGAGGCAACAGGGACAAACTGAAATACAGGATGTTCCACCTGAATATGAGGAAGAACTTCTTTTCTGTGAGGGTGAGAGAGCACTGGCACAGGTTGCCCAGAGAGGTTGTGGAGTCTCCTTCTCTGGAGATATTCAAAACCTGCCTGGATGTGATCCTGTGCAACGTGCTTTAGGTGACCCTTTTTGAGTGAAGGGGTTGGACTAGATGATTTCCAGAGGTCCCTTCCAACGTCAACCATTCTGTGATTCTGTGATATGGGAAGAAAAATCCATGTTTCTTAAAATAAAAATAAATTCGTAATTACAATCTCAAATATGAAGCTACATATTGGCAAATGGTAATTCTGTGTTACCAATTTGGAAATTCCTCCAATACACTCCTACCAGACAAAATTCCTGTCAGAAACAAATAATAATTTAGCTTGATTTCTGCTGCTTTGTAGTCAACTGAGATACTTTCTTGCTTACCATACAGATTAGTGTCTTATATTTCTACTTTTTTAAATATGCATCCTTTTTACATATAGCAGAATCAGAATTACATACTTAAGTTTAGTTGTAATATTAAACTTACTACATGCGTATCTTTTACACAGAATCATTGAAGTCTGAATGCTGGGATATTTTCAAGGTATCTGAATACTGTTTGAATTTTTACTATTTGATGAGTGTCTGTTAAGAATTACTGAAAAAAGTAATACCAAAAGCATACTTAGCCATCTTGTAGCCAATAAACCTTAGACTGTTCCAAAGTAGAGAGAGTAGGAATTTAACTTACTGTTGTCTGCGTTGCCAAGGTCATGATGTTTGCATGAGCCAGTTTCAGCTGGAGCTGTAGTCCATTTCAGAGTCTTTCAAGAAACTCTAGCATGTGAACTACAGAGCTGCTTTAAAGAGTACTCTTAATTCCTTCCTAAGCTTCTCTTTACCATCCCTGTGGTAACAACATTGCCTCAGGATACAGACCATGCTTTCTCTGTGTTGCTTCAGGAGCAAGGGTTGTTCTAAAAGCCAGAAAGGGAGAAGCAGAAAGTCTAACTGCTCAAATTTTCTTACTTTTTGTGGTATCATTTTCCAAGGAAGACTAGCTGTGATTCAGATGCATATAATGCAAGCATGTTCTTATATCCATCATCTTCTCATTAATGAGCATGTCTAGTTTTTACCAAGAGCTAGTAGAAAACTGCATTCTTAATTTTCATGCAATTATTATACAAGTATATAATAATATATATAATTATAATTATTATATTATAATTTTCTATATATAATATAGAAAAATTACATAGTGAAATAAACATCTGTGCACAAGTCCTAAAAATTTCCTGTCACACACAGTTTACACAGAGCATCCAGTATAATATGAATGGATTTTGTTTATTAACAAAGGAAATACTGAATCTCTCTAGATCTATCTACCTTGCTTTTTTAGTGACAAACTGCATTTCATTAGCAGAGAGTTAAAGTTTGTTATCTCTTTTGAAATACCTACCAAGATTAAATGTTACAGGAAATAAGCAAGGGTATATTTACACTTCAGGGGATTTCTTACTCCTACTGCAAACAGTAGTTCTTACTCAGGAAGGCAATGCCTGAAGGATATAAGTCATCTCTGGGTCACAATTCTAAGTATTACAGAAATTTTCTACTAGTTTCAATTCTCAGTTCTGCCATCCAAGCAAAAGCATGGAGGTATCCCAAAGATAAAATATCCAACGCACAGTAAGTGTATTTTTTGTCATTTCTGTTGTATTTTTCTCCAAATCTAGTAGTTACTTTCTTCAAAATATATTGAAATAAATTTATTTTTTACTTTCTGCAATATACTTTATGGTCCTAAGTCCGATATTCATGATGGCAGATAGTGGATATTCCATTGCCCTGTGGTCGAGAACATTAGCATTTCCAGACTACTCTTGGAGTGGCATATCATCGTAGAGGTTGAGAAGTTCTGAAGAATCTGGTTGGCACATCTTAACTGAATTGAAATGTCATGGTTGTTGGTAACTTGGATGCCACATTTGGGGAAAGAAGTTTCTTCTAATGCATACTAGTAAAGATCTTTCCTTAGAGGAAGAGGATCTGAGATTCAGGGGTTGCCTTAAACTATCCTGTTCATACTTTGGGCAAAGCTGGTGAGTCAACAAGCTGTTACACATACACATTTTTCAGAAACAGGAGGATTAAGAAAGAAAAGAAAGACATCCCAAAATCAGAACATACAAAATGTTCTTTATAAAAGTCATGATTTAAAGACTGCTAATACTGAATAATTTCTACTGCATGTAGGATTTTTAAAATGTTCATGTTGAAAAGAATGATTATGGTGAAATCACCAAGTTAAGGACCATTTACGTCTATGGTTAACATATACACAAGTGATTGAGATAACATCCTTGGAAGAAATAATATGCTCACCCTCCCTTGGGAAGAGTAGCTTTTCAGAGACCTGAGAACTAAAAATTTCATGATTAACAGGGAAGGAGTCATTGCTTTTTGAAAGGAAAAGTTGAAGTATTTGTTCATGTAGCTTTCTCTGAAGCTAAGAAAGGTCTGTCAGTTGGGTGGGTGTTCTTCACTTTGCTGCATGCAAATTATTTGTAAGATTCTCAAGACCTCCCTGAGGAATGGAAAGATCTAAGAATGGACTAGCTGGAGGAAGAATAATTTTCATTTGGCACAGATTTCAGTGTCCACCTGGCATGGGGGAGATGAAAGGAGTTTTCTCCTGAACCTTTGCAATATCTTCTTAGTTAATATGTTCTTTACATCATTTGAAGGATATTCTGCTGGTAGTTCACTGTCCCCCTACACATGAGCAATACACAGAGGCTTTTAGCTCTAGCAGTTTCAGTTATTTTGCAGAAGCCACATCTTTCAAATTTGGCACATTAGGCAAATGTGAGGGTATAAACTGAGAGTGACATGGTCACAAAAATACTAAACCATAAAAATACCGAGTTTCTTTTCGGGTGAAAAGAATACAAAGCCGCTATTTTTCATGTGGTTTTTGTTCAAAACTATGAGTTATGCTTACATATACTGTTTGTAGAGCTTTGTTCTCATCTATACTTTGGATTTTCTGCATATTCTTAAGAGAATGAGGCCAAGTAATACACAATTTTGTTTTAACTTTAAGGCAGCTTTCTACAGTTCTGTCAAGTATTGAAATACGTGTACTGGTAAAAACTCTTTAATTTAAAACAAACACATTCTATCTGAACATTATACTCTAAATGGAAGCTAAAAATCTTTAAGGGTACTTTTAAAAGGGAGTAGGTAATAGTCTGAATTAAGAGGACAACATTGCTTCTCTCACTGTTTTTACATATATCTAGAGTTTTGTATGAGTGATGGTTAAAAACACAGTGCCTATTTTTTAAAAAATTACGTATTCAAAACATCCATGAGTGTGGCAAACAAACAAAAAAGATTACCTTTTCACAAATTAAGAACATGACTGCATGTGCATTCATGTCTTAACACCTGCCCTTCTCACTGAGTGCTATGTGATTATTATCTGAACAAAAATGTATTAATCAGTTCAGTAAGATCCTGAATAACATGTCCTGCTTGCCGACAATCATATTACTGATTTCTACTTACTACTTTCCAAATGGACCAAATAGAAAAGTTAAATAAAAGTTTAAGTAAAATCTTTTGTTCTTATTTTTAAAATTGGTCTTACAATAGACTTCTACACTATTGAAAATACTGTAGAGACTAGCTACTAAAGATTTATACCAGGAGATGAAAGCTGATTGATTTTCTGTTATTACTGAGTTTTGAGTTTTTTCCTTTCTCCTTGGGGAAACTCAAGGACGCTTAGTGACTTAGGGAAAATATTGCACATTTTTAACATATTTCAAATTAAAAATAATCATAGCAAATATGCTTCTGCACACTTTGAATATGAAGTGGGACTGTGCCTTAACTAATGCTGAAGAGTAATGAGCAGGGATGAATCAGTCCCACTGCCATCCTGCTTTCTACAATGACTCATTACAGTTATCATGCATCATATCAGTTTTGTCACCTTACTTTTTTAGAGGCCACATGCAAGGTCCTGGCTTACAAGAAACTGCTGAGGATTTTAAATTTTTTGTAGACATCACTATTTCACATTAAAGTAGTTGACTAAAATACAACTAACATTTATACATTTGCAATCCCTGTTAGGTACTTAGCATGTTTTCATTATTACATTATGAAATTTTAAATCTAATGCTGAAATTTTCACTTTACATTGTGAAAAGTAAACAATGTTGGCACACTTTAATAAATTCGCTCTTAATAGTCTTGCTATATAACTCAATATCAAAGCTAAATACATGGTGGATCAGCAAAGAGAAAATCATATTCCATGTTCGAGGCCTTTGCTACTTATGTTATTTAAACAGGCAAAACAAGCACACTTGTTTGCATTTGTAGAATATAAAAAGTATTTTTGAGCTACTAATTTACAAATTAAAACGCAAATAAGTTTATTAGCATGCTCAGATAATGAAAACATATCTTTTAAATATTAATTAAGAAATCTTGCCTAAGAAACTTGTGGGCATAGTAATGATTACTTGAAATTATTATTACTATCTGATTACCTATCATAAAATTGTTTAATGCTTGCAGTTTTACATTTGTGTTTCAATACACATCTTGAATAGTAAATTAGGCAATGTAATTTCATGTATTGTTTGATCTAAGGAGAACTTTTTAAAAAGAAGTTCTCTGTTTCCTAAGATATACTAGGGATTTATTTACTATCATTGTCTTTAAATTTGGACAACTTACTTGTCTTGTGATGGAAGACAAAGACCAACTCTCATGCCTTATATTAAAAGAAAAGGGGACTACTTTTACAGCAACTTAAAGTCCTTTTTGACTAAGATATGAAATATATTTATCTTTTACACAGCTGCAGGTGATACAAATCTATAGTATTCAAACAAAAACCTATCCTCTGAAATATCCTTATGCCATGCACACAGATATTACAAAAATAGTGAGATAAATAGCTGTCTATCTTCATCAGGTACCAATTTTTTGAGAGATGCACAGCTAGATACTGCAGGAACAAAGGCGTTATTAAATAGCTGGAGATATTAATGTCTCAATACACTGGATAGAGAAATGAAACAATCTACATACAAGTAACATAACATAACTTTTTGCCACTCATTGTTCCTTAGCATAGAATAAATGTGCCTTCTGTATTCTCTTACAGATATTATTATACTGACTTCTTTAAGCCATTTTGTCTGGGTAAGTAGGAAGATGATCCTGATCATAATGGCAAAGCTATTGGATGTTTTGCACTAAATTTAACTTACAAGATTTGTAACTCGTTGTTATCGTCAGTCCAAATCTTTATCTGTCAAACTTGATTCCTGTACAAATAGTTTAATATCATTATTCTAGATTTAACTGTAGTCAGGCCTTCCATAATCGCCCTATCATGCACCATTGTTCCTTCCAGTATTGGTTGCTTTATACTCCTGTAGGTCTTGCAGAATCGTCACTAAATTTAAGCACTGTTTATACTGTAGGACCCAGAATGCAGAGGCCATTTCCCCACAAGACGGAGAAGAGACCCTAGTAAACACTGGGGTTTAACCTTTAGCTTCAATTTTAGAATTAATAATAGCTGAAAGTCCAAACTTCCCTAGAACCTTCCATAAGCAACTCAACATTTTCAATGTTTCCAGCACCAGCTCTCCCCAAAGAATCCAACAGCCTTAAAGAATCCAACATGTCTCTCAGCCCATACTCTCCTGAACCATAATTCAAACTAGTTCTAATCATTGCCAGGTGGCTCTGATGTAATGCTAAACTGGCCACATTGACCCTTTCTACTGGTAGCTTTATACTACTTCTGTGAATTGCACACAGTGCAGCAACAAAACAAGCTCTCCTGTCTTCAATCCTAAGCATAAGATTAAGCTTAGCTTAACTACAGCCCAGTGACCAGCAGCTGTCCAGTAATCTGCTATGAGTCTTCCATTGCTGTTTGCATCAGCCCCAGAGTCTTTGCAATCTCCAAGATAAACATAGGTCTTCAGTCCCTACTGCTCTTAATTTAAAAACTGACAAAATCAGACCAGAACCATGGCCTTACCTACAGACCAACAACCTGTATGCTCTGTGACCTGTGAGCCAAACCCACCTGCCAGCTTCAGTCTTCATCCTACCTTTGCAAGCCTTACAGGATCTAGCAATAACCTAGGATTTCATCCCTGAATTTGTGAAGAATATCTTCAGCTATGTTCTAAATCCATTTTT
>NW_028185929.1:0-1246 GCF_003343005.1 Rhea americana
GGAGCCGCTGGGGTGGCCCCAGGTGTCCTCAGGGAGGTGACGGAGCCGCCGCGGTGGCCCCAGGTGTCCTCAAGGGGGTGATGGAGCCGCCGGGGTGGCCCCAGGTGTCCTCGAGGGGGTGATGGAGCCGCCGGGGTGGCCCCAGGTGTCCTCAGGGAGGTGACGGAGCCGCCGTGGTGGCCCCAGGTGTCCTCAGGGAGGTGATGGAGCTGCCGCGGTGGCCCCAGGTGTCCTCGAGGGGGTGATGGAGCCGCCGGGGTGGCACCAGGTGTCCCCAGGGAGGTGATGGAGCCGCCGCGGTGGCCCCAGGTGTCCCTGAGGGGGTGATGGAGCAGCCAGGGTGGCTCCAGGTGTCCTCGAGGGGGTGACGGAGCCGCCGCGGTGGCCCCAGGTGTCCTCGAGGGGGTGATGGAGCCGCCGCGGTGGCCCCAGGTGTCCTCAGGGAGGTGATGGAGCCACCGCGGTGGCCCCAGGTGTCCTCAGGGAGGTGATGGAGCCACCATGGTGGCCCCAGGTGTCCCCATGGGGGTGACGGAGCCGCCGCGGTGGCCCCAGGTGTCCTCAGGGAGGTGATGGAGCCGTCACGGTGGCCCCAGGTGTCCTCAGGGAGGTGACCGAGCCGCCGGGGTGGCTCAGGACATCGCCCCGTTGGGTGCTGGAGGCTCTGGAGCCGCCGGGGTGACTCACGCGCCCCTGCAGCAGCTGCTGGCGTCGCCGGGGTGGCTCCGGGTGTCCCCAGGGGGGTGACGCAAGCCCAGAGCATCCCCACGGCAGGTCCCGGCGCCTCGGGAGCCTCCAGGGCGACTCGCGTGTCTCCGAAACGGCTGCTGAAGCTGCCACGGTGCTCGAGGACGTCGCTGCGGCACCCGACGCTACGGGAAACGGGACAGCTCAGAACCTCCCCGGGGGGCTACACAGGAGCAGGAGCCTCCGGGACGGCCCAGAACGTCCCCAGGGAGCTTCGTGGAGCCACCAGAATGGCTCAGAATGTCCCCAAAAAGCTTCATGGAACAGTGGGAGCCACCAAAACATCTCAGAACGTCCTCAAAGAGCTTCACGGAGGCACCAGAACATCTCAGAACGTCCTCAAAGAGCTTCATGGAGCCACCAGAACATCTCAGAACGTCCTCAAAGAGCTTCACGGAGCCACCAGCACAATTCAAACACCCCCAGGGAGCTTCACAGAACAGTAGAATCCCCCAGGATCACTCAAAATGTCTTCAGGGTTCTTCACAGCCACCAGGAT
>NW_028185930.1:0-1203 GCF_003343005.1 Rhea americana
GTACAGCTGTGCACCCCACTGACCGAGTCCCACCAATGCAGGTGGCCAGGCCTGAGTACAGCTGTGCACCCCACTGACCAAGTCTCACCAATGCAAATGGCAAGGGCCAGAGCAGTTGTGAACCCCACTGACCGAGTCCCAACAATGCACGTAACGCACGCTCAGTACAGCTGTACACCCCACTGACCGAGTCCCACCAATGCAGGGTGGTAGGCCTCAGTACAGCTGTCACCCCACTGACCGAGTCCCACCAATGCAGGTGGCGACGCCTCCTTACAGCTGTGCACCCCAGTGACCGAGTACCACCAGTGCAGGTGGCCCAGGCTTGGTACAGCTATGCACCCCAATGACCGTGTCCCACCAATGCAGGTGGCGAGGCCTCGGTAGACCTATCACCCCACTGACCGAGTCCAACCAATGCAGGTGGCAAGGCCTCGGTGCAGCTGTGCACCCCACTGCCCGAGTCCCACCAATGCAGGAGGCGAGGCCTCGGTAGAACTATCACCGCACTGACCGACTCCCACGAATGCAGCTGGCTCGGCCTCCATACACCTGTCACCCCACTGACCGAGTCCCACCAATGCAGGTGGTGAGGCCTGAGTAGAGCTATGCACCCCACTGACCGAGTACCAGCAATGCAGGTCGTGTAGCCTCATTACAGCTGTGTACCCTACTGACCAAGTCCCACCAATGCAGGTGGCGAGGCCTCGGTGCAGCTGTGCACCCCACTGACCAAGTCTCACCAATGCAGATGGCAAGGCCTCAGAGCAGCTGTGCACACCACTGACCGAGTCCCACCAATGCACGTCACGCACGCTCAGTACAGCTGTGCACCCCACTGACCGAGTCCCACCAATGCAGGTGGCGGAGCCCAATTACAGCTGTGCACCCCAATGACAGAGTCAAATCAATGCTGGTGGCAAGGCGTCAGTACAGCTCTGTACCCCACTGACCGAGTCCAACAAATTCAGGTGGCTTGCCTTGGTACAGCTGTGCACCCTACTGACCGAGTCCCACCAATGCAGGTCGCGCAGCCTCATTACAGCTGTGCACCCCACTGACCAACTCCCACCAATGCAGGTGGCAAGGCCTCAGTACAGCTGTGCACCCCACTGAACGAGTCCGACCAATGCAGGTTGCTCGGCCTCGGTACAGCTCTCACCCCGCTGACCGAGTCCCACCAATGCAGGTTGTGCAGCCTCA
>NW_028185931.1:0-1251 GCF_003343005.1 Rhea americana
CTTGTGAAAAGCTAACCTTATTCCACTGAAGCCTGCAACTGAATGGTACAGCTCATATGCCCCAGTTTCCTCCTGCTTTATCTAGATAACTAACTACAAATCAACTCAAAATGTTCTTCCCCCCATAAATAAATTAAAAAATTATTTTAATTTATCATTAAAATTTTAATTATCATTGAAAATAATCACACTCCTCAACAGTATACTAAGGACAAGCTGCCTCACATGAGGTCCGCTTTCCCCAAGGGAGAGCCTCACTAGAAATCTTTTGGACAGWTAGGAAGCAATGCATTGAAACAAGATTAAAGATTTGGCTAAAGGGACGGACTACTGAAAGATGGAGCAAGCCTTAGACTCCCTGAAATACACAGTAGCAGCTTGGTATCTGTATGGACTAGGAGTATGGAAAGGAGGAAAGTTGGAAAAAATGGAAAGTTGCAATGTCCAGCTGGTAAGCAGGAAAGGCAGTGTTAAAAATTGTCTGTTTAATCAGGGCATGTGGGAAATAGAAGAGAGAGTAGCACAGTTCCTGGGGGTCCCGGGCCTTGCTATGGGCTGTGCTGCTCTCAGGCATTTTGGACTAGGTGGTGTTTCTGTGCAAAAGTCTGAAAAAGTTTTGATGTGAGGCCATAGAGGAGAGAGATTTTCTTGGTTACCCAGAATAACCTCTGTAGGACTCAGGCACGTGGAAGGAAACCCATCCCAACCACACCAAACCCTTTGCTCTCCCCAGATCCTTCCTGGACCCTCACACCAGGAGCAGGATGGAAGGTGGGGCATGGCCACATCCTGGACTAGCCTCCAKCAGGCCKTCAGCTCCACCACGTGAAACAGCATAAGTAAGCTCTCTAAAGCAACACTTCCCATGCCCCTGGTGCCTACAGAAGACTGCGTAGACACACAGTAGACAGGGCAAGGGCCTAATGGTTCAGGGCTGGGGCTCACAGCATCAGCTAGGCGGTGTCAAGGGCTGAATAAKCAATCCARAGAAGTAAAYRAGTMCTTCCTTYTGCASTGACTTGGAAAGCCCCATCTCTATGAGCYAGCAATGTGCCCTCCTGGCCAGAAGACCAATGGAATCCTGAGGTGCATTAGGAAGACTGTTGCCAGCAGGTCGAGGGAGGTGATCCTGCCCCTCTACTCAGTCCTGGTAAGGCCACATCTGGGTCCAGTTCTGGATTCTCCAGTACAAGAAAGACATGGAGGTACTGGAGAGAGTCCAGCACAGGGCTACAAAGATGATCAGAGGAC
>NW_028185932.1:0-1262 GCF_003343005.1 Rhea americana
GTTAACTTTCAGCCCAGTAACTTGGCAAAATTCTTCCACCACTTTAATATTGCTTTACATATTTTCCCATGAGTCACTCAACAGGACCAGATCATCCGCGAATGCTAATGATGTTATAGAACTGTTTCCATATTTAAATCCTTTCCTCATATCTTCCAAGTTGCATAATAAAGGATCTATTGATAGACTGAACAGAAGCAGGAACATTGGATCACCCTGTTTTACCCCGGTGAGGATGTTAATCTTTTCAGAACAGCTATTCCCAACTTCGAGTCGTGTGACACTGTCCTTGTGCATCTCTGCGATGACATCACAGACGTGACTGTCAACGCCTTTCTGCCGTAGGACGTGGAAGATGTGTTGGTGTTGGACCGAGTCAAATGCTTTGTCCGAGTGTACGAAGACAACACCCAATGCCGTGTGTTTTTCCTTGGCGTGTTTAATTTAATTCTCCGCATCCGGAGAAGCGTCAGATTTTCCGCACAGCCAGGTGATGAGTTAAAGCCCCTTTGACGGCTATTGATCGGACACGCTCGCTGCAACCGTGCAGTCAGGATTTGGGTATCCACCCAAATGAAATTCAAAACCCAAGAACGTACAGGGTTGGACGGCATGTCTATGGGGGTTTGGATACAACCAGAAGAACCAGTCCCCCAAGTTCAACTGGTGAGCCTTTAAATGTAGCCCTCAGGCAAAGGGCTTTGGACACACAAATTTGATACACCTGCGGTCGAAAATTTGCATCACCTAGTGTACTATTGATTGGACGGTGAACTCGATCAGTAGGGTGGAAGTGGCTATTACACCCTACACACTGGGAAAGAGGCCAACTCGGTTACCCAACAATGGGCATCCAGTGGGACCACGGGGAGGTGTGGCCTCTGCAGCTAAGCCCAGTTAGTAACTATGGTCCTGTCTATTTACGAACCTGATGGTTCTTTTTCTGAGTTAGTTATAAAGGCGGCCCGTCCACCTGAGTCAAATTCAGTAACGATCATTTGGGAACTAGACCTTATGTCCCTACAATAACACTTGACCACAAGGGAGCGGGCAAGGRCAAAATTCAGCGTTTCCAGAAGACAGAGCAAGCTCAGCTGTCTGAGTGAAGAATTTTGTTCTTGCCTTCCGAAGAAGGGCATTGTAATACAAAGAAACTTTGTAATACAAACAAGAAAGATCACACACCCTTACCTTTACTCGTAAAGATAGGAAAGGCTCTTCGTGAGAAGGCCCTCGCCACCCCCTTCATGCGGCTTTGGCAG
>NW_028185933.1:0-1280 GCF_003343005.1 Rhea americana
TAGTGCAGGGGTTTGCAGATGGCAACATAGCGGTCATAGGCCATGACAGTGAGGAGAGAATACTCTGCTGAAAACAAGAAGAAAACCAGGAAGACCTGGGAACACATCCCGAATAGGAAATGGCCCTGGTGTTCCAGAGGGAATTGGCCATGGATTTGGGGACAGTGGTGGAGATGGAGCCAAGGTCGAGGATGGAGAGGTTGAGGAGGAAGAAGTACATGGGGGTGTGGAGGGTGGGCACACAGGCTATGGCTGTAATGATGAGGCCGTTGCTTCATCACTGAGGGAGCTGCTGTTGGACATTTTGCACCTCCTGATCTTAGGGCACTGTCCAAGGAAGAACAGATAGACACAAATTAGGACAGACTTCTCTGTGCAAAGCTCTCTCATAAACTGCCCCCCCGAACACACACACACACACACTAGCATTCCTCATCTCAGCTGCACCATCACTGAGCTCCATGGCTTAAACTCTGGTTGTGCTGGCTGAGTTTGTCATGAGGAGCAGCGGTCTCTGCCCATGGGCTCCCGAGGAGTCAGCCCTGACCTACAGCAGTGCCTACATGGGAACAGACATGACTAGGATTTATATTCCCAGTTCCATTCAAATTTAATCCACTCATAACAGTGAAAGGATTTCAGCTTCTTCACTCCCAGTTCCAAATAATGTGGGTTCATGAATAGTTTTAATCCTTTTTTTTGGTTTTCTTCTGCTGACCCTCTCACACTGGAGAAAACTTCCTGGAGGTAGAAATCCTCAGCATTGCTGCTGCACTCATCGTGACCAGCTGTGATTCCAGAGAGGCCAAGGCATTCACTCTGGCTCTGGAGAGGAGCGCTGTCCTGTTGATCTGCCTTGTTCCCAGGTGCCCTGTGCTCACATCTCGGAGGTGGACAGTTGCAAAGAGTTCCTTTTTCATGTTACCAAAAAAGGAATGGCACTGTGGAGAGCGGAGGAACCCACTTCCAAAGTGCCCATCAGCACTCTTTCTGAGGGTATGTGAGGAGGGTCTCAGCCCTCCCCTTCTGTCCAGGAACACACTGGGCTCCTTCCAGCTGCCCACATCCAGCCATAAAATAGCATTGCCATGTTCTTAGTATCTAGATGGCTTCTCCCTGGGGCACCTAGGTTATACCCAGCTGCAGTGGGAGAGTTCTGCCCTTCAGGAGTGGCACAAGTTGCAGCCCAGCCAGACACCCCAGGGAAACGGCTGAATGTCCTAAGGATGTTAAGGGTGTTTTAAAAATACAGTTGGCTCATTCCTGGCCCCTTATACTGC
>NW_028185934.1:0-1230 GCF_003343005.1 Rhea americana
GCCGCCTGCATTGTTGGGACTCCGTCAGTGGGGTGCACAGCTGTACCGAGACTGCACTACCCGCATTGGTGGGACTCGGTGAGTGGGGTCACAGCTGTTCCATGTCTCAACCACCTGCATTGGTGGGACTCGGTCAGTGGTGTGCACAGCTGTACCGAGCCCTCGCAACTTGCATTGGTGGGACTCGTCAGTGGGGTGCACAGCAGTACCGAGGCCCAGCTACCTACATTAGTGTGACTCTGTCACTGGAGTGCACAGCTTTACTGAGGTTGCGCCACCTGCATTGGTGGGACTCGGTCAATGGGGTGCACAGATGTACCGAGACTGCGCCACCTGCATTGGTGTGACTCGGTCAGTGGGGTGCACAGCTGCACCGAGGCCTCGCCACCTGCATTGGTGGGACTTGGTCATTGGGATCCACAGAGAAATACTGTTAGAGAAATACTGTGAGAAAAGCATTGCAAATAGGTAACAAGACTCTAGGACAAGGGAGGTAGAAAAGCCGTACTGCAAAGTATAACCAGCTCCGTCCAAATTAGCCTTGATAAAACCGCAGTGCTTCTAAGAATGCGATGGGTAGGTAAGATAAAAACAGCAGAGTAACCCAAAAGTGACCTGAGGTTCATTAAGGCTTATTAACATATTAAACTTCACACCCCTAAATGAWTAATGAGATGGAAATGACATGATAATGATGTTACCGCCTCTTCTTCACTTCCTATGCTAATTAACTGTCATARGTTACTCTCTTGAAGGTTAATTCATACAGAGAGTTTGTTAAATCATGTGAACAATTTATTTAATTAAGTAAGCAGCCACAAGCAAAACAGCGCTGGGCAATCAGGGAGTCTCAGCTCCGCCAACGGCGCGCGCCTCCCTCACACACAGTCCCCCCCTTATAGTCTACGTTGTAATCTCCCGGTGTGTCCCGCGCATGTGTGAGTTGCTGGGGGGGGGGTCGTCTGAATCTCTCTGGTGGTCGTGGAGAGGAAGGCCGTGGTCTTCTTTTGTCTCTTTATTTTGATTTGTCTCCTTGTGAGTGATCACAGGGGTTTGCTTATCTGTTGTGTTGACTCCCTTTTTGGGATGCTSTTCTGTGAGAAARTTACAGGCGCCTGCTTATCTTTTCTTTGTCCTTTTACCTTCAAAACCTCTGAGCAGCTTGTTGCTTACTTCAGCTCTTCATAGTCCTGTAAGATAGCTAGGGCCCCGACACTGGTTCCACAAGGG
>NW_028185935.1:0-1189 GCF_003343005.1 Rhea americana
GGCAGATTCCCTCCTGGGGTGCCCAGAGCGCTTGCCTTAGCACCCTGCGTTGTTTCGAGGCTGGTTGGGGACAGCAGCACGCACAGCGGGAAGCTTCGTGCTTGTCCGTCTCTAAGTCTCGGCAGATAGAAGCGCAAGGCAGGCACCGGCTCTCGGTTTGCCCCAGGCATGGGAAGCAGCACTCTGTGTGCCCAGAATGCTTCCCGCTGTATGCTGCCTCAGGCGGGGTGTCTTCTGAACACAGCGGCATGCCCAACAACAAATTGTGAGGAGACTTTGCCTAAGAGTCAGGGAAGAGGCTTCGTCTGCCCTCGGTAGGCAGATTCCCTCCTGGGGTACCCAGAGTGCTTGCCTTAGCACCCTGCTTTCTTTGGAGGCTGGTTGCGTGCAGCAGCACGCACAGCAGGAAGCTGCGCGCTGGCCAGCTCCAAGTCTCGGCAGATAGAAGCGCAAGGGAGGCACCTGCTCTCAGTTTTCCCCAGGCATGGGAAACAGCACTCTGTGCGCCCAGAATGCTTCCCGCTGTATGCTGCCTCAGGCGGGGTGGCTTCTGAACACAGCGGCATGCCCAACAACAAACTGCAAGGAGACTTTGCCTAAGAGTCAGGGAAGAGGCTTCATTTGCCCTCGGTAGACAGATTCCCTCCTGGGGTGCCCAGAGCGCTTGCCTTAGCACCCTGCGTTGTTTGGAGGCTGGTGGCGGACAGCAGCACCCACAGCGGGAAGCTGAACGCTGGCCAGCTCCAGTCTCAGCAGATAGAAGCGTAAGGCAGGCACCTGCTCTCGGTTTGCCACAGGCATGGGAAGCAGCACTCTGTGCGCCCAGAATGCTTCCCGCTGTATGCTGCCTCAGGCGGGGTGGCTTCTGAACACAGCGGCATGCCCAACAACAAATTGTGAGGAGACTTTGCCTAAGAGTCAGGGAAGAGGCTTCGTCTGACCTGGGCAGGCAGATTCCCTCCTGGGGTGCCCAGAGCGCTTGCTTTAGCACCCTGCTTTCTTTGGACGCTCTTTGTGGACAGCAGCACACACAGCGGGAAGGTGCGCGCTGGCCAGCTCCAAGTCTCGGCAGATAGAAGCGCAAGGCAGGCACCTGCTCCCGGTTTGTCCCGGGCATGCAAACAAGCACGCTGCGTGCCTAGAAGACATCCCACTCTCTCCTGCCTGCCGTGGGGCTGCTTCTGAGCAC
>NW_028185936.1:0-1223 GCF_003343005.1 Rhea americana
GGCAAAGATGACTCTGGAGAAAAAGGAAGATAGCTGGAGGCATTCTGAGGAGACTAGAGGGTTCCTGAGGGAGCTGGGGAGGCCAGAAGACAGCTGTGGGGCACACAGAAGGCTGCAGGGGAAGTCCAGAGTGCACTAGAGTGGAGCTAAGGGTTCTGGAGGGCCAACACAGGTCAGTGGATGGAAAATAAAAGGCCAAAGGGGGTTTCTAAAGCAGAGTAGCGGGCTGCTGAAGGGACTGGAGCATCAATCAGAGGGCTCCAGGGCAGGAAGAAGGATCCCCCTCATGCAGTATTCTGAGGGGACTCCAAGTGTGCTTAGTGGTGTAGAAGGCGAGAAGAGAGCTCTGGGGCAGAAGAAAGGCTGGAAGAGTAGTCCAGAGGGCACTAGGGTGATCCTAAGGTCTCCAGGGGACCTCCAAGAGACTGTTGGGACTAGAAGACAGCTGTAGGGCACAAGGAAAAGCAGTAGCCCAGAGTGCGCTAAAGGGGTGCTAAGAGGTCTAGATGGCCAAAAAAATTGTCTGAGAAACAAGAAAGAGATCTGGAGAGTTTATTTGGAGACTGGATGGCTCCTAAGGGGGCTGGAGTGGCAGAAGTGAGCTYTGGGAAGCAAGAAATACTGAAAGAGTCATCCAGAGCACTGTGCAGCATTGCTAAGGTGTCTAGGGGGCAAACAGAGGTCTGCAGATGAAAGATGAAATGTCAAAAGAAGAGGCCAAAGCAGAAGAGAAGACTGTTAAAGGGGCTCCARGGCAGGAAGGGTAGTTCCAGAGGGATTCTGAGGTCACTACAGCTGTCCTAATTGGGCTGGAAGACCTGAAGGCAGTTCTGGGGCACAAAGAAGCCTAAAAGAGTAGTCAAGAGTGCACTAGAGGGGTGCAATGGTGCCTACATGGTGCAAAAAAACTCTAGGGAGCAAGCAATAAATCTGGGGAAATTCTGATGAGACTAGATGATGCCTAATAGGGTTGGGGGATCACAGCACAGCTCTGGAGCACAACAAGCACCCAGGAGGTGTTCTGAGTAGACCAGAGGACTCTTAAGGGGACAAGGTGGCCAAGAAATAAAAACTAGTTAACGAGACAGAAGTCAGGAGGTGCTCTAAGGGAACAGGAGGGGATCCTATGAGATGCAGATAGCCAACAGAGGGTGCCAGGGCACAAAGGCCTCAGGAGGGCTTCTGAGCAGACTACATGGGTCCTAAGGGGTCTAGAGGACCAA
>NW_028185937.1:0-1287 GCF_003343005.1 Rhea americana
TTTTAAAGAACCGATATTTTTTAATGAAGGACAAAAAGTGTTAAGCTGAACCCCTTTCCCTTCCCTGACTGTATATACGCCGCCTATAGAAGGTGTAACTATGCAATAATACAGTGTCACATTAGTTGTGAAGCAGCTGCTTCTCCCCAGCACAATGACAATTTGCAATGCCTCCGAGATTAACAGTGTCCATAAAAGGCATTGGTAGCCATTTCAAACAAGAATCCTGTTTACAGAGCAGCTATGCACTCAAGCACCTGTTAATATGACTCTTAACAACTGCTTTTCAGGAGAACTGTGACTAATAGCAGGCACTTGTCAGCTGATACAATGGTGGCCTGTCCGAGGGCGCCGTGGACAGGTGGGTGCCAAGCGCGCTCTTTGCGGGTATTGACAGGTGCCTCCTGAATGCATCTTTCTTTGGACATTGTTTTCCCAGCATCATAACAAAGAGGATGTTTACATTTCAAAGGTACACTGGTATTTATATTTTTTTTTGTGCCACAATTTTGTACTGATGAAACTTTTTATATAATTATATACAGTTTATTGATATTCAATAAAATGGTTAATTTATAATATGGTCTTGTGGGTACCTGGGGCGCAGAGCTGGGCTGACTCAGTTCCTGTCCGGGCTGCTGGCTGCACTGGTGCTGGGCGAAAGGGGAACTGGGCTGTGCCGCAGGCGCTTGGGTTTCGCTCAGCGCGCTGCCCTGGCTCTGCCTGCRGCAACGCAGCTGCTTGGCCTCCCCGGGTCCTAACCCGCCTGCCTGAGCCGGGGCTCCGCCGCGTCCCTGGGCCGGGACCCGAGTCTGCCCTGGCTGCCGGCTCCTGAGCCTCAGCTCAGGTGGCCCAGGCAGGATGCGGCCCGGGTGCTGAGCAGGGGGCAGGCAGGGTGGTGCGGGCCGCCTGTCCCGCCTCTCCCCCTCTCCCTGCGGCGCTGTCCCAGTGCGTTGCTTTCACCCCAGGCACAAAGGCGCGCAGTCGGCTGGCATCGCGGCGGGCTCCCGGCCGGCCCCGCCGCTGCGGCACAGCGGGCTGCGAAGCGGAGCAGGCCTGCTGCCCGCCCCGTCTTTAATTAAGCGCCAACCCAGTGTAAACCGACTTTCCCAGCAGAGCTGGACTCGTTACTTCGCTGCTGCGCGGGGCAGGAAGGTTTGGGGTTGCTCTGGTGCGCGCTTGCCTCTTCCTTTTCCCAGCGGGAAGTGGGGGGGGAGGGAGGCGGTTGCTAATTGCTTGCAGCTTTCCAGCTGTAAAACCCTGGATTTGCAAAAGTAACAAAATAGT
>NW_028185938.1:0-1222 GCF_003343005.1 Rhea americana
TGTGAGCAGACCTAACTGTGACGTCGTCAGGAACACAGTAACTTCAGGAGGCAATACTTCCCAAAGGGCTTGAAGACCAAAACTTCTGTCCTTGGTGGTCCAGCTAGCCCACTAGCCCAAACAACATTTCATGTGCAGAGAGAAAGGTAAGGGCACAACATCTTCCAAGAAACTGGTGCAGACAGCAAAACCAGACAGGCTGGATGATGAGAAACTTGCATGTGCTCTTCCTGCTCACATGCCAATTTTTGGCATTTTGGTGGGGGCAATTGTAAGAGGACATTTAATCACAGAATGGTAARGTTGGAAGGGACCTCTGGAAGTCATCTAGTCCAACCCTCAGCATAGCCCATACAGAGATTGAACCCGCGACCTTGGCATTAGCAGCACCACGCTCTGAACAACTGMRCTAAACCTGCCCCCCAAGGATTCACATCACAGAGGACAGGAAAAAGGGACAGTCATTTCAGCTGGGGACAAAATCCTTCTGAGAAGCAAGTCTCATCATGCCAGGGAGCTTATCAGAAATTCCCCCTGTAGTATTTTCCTCACAGCTTCTGAAAATCCCACAGAATATTCAGATGCTTTATCTGGGAAGCTTCTCTCTGAGGATCTTCAGAGAAAGTAGTARGTTACATTTCAAAGAATACAACACAAAAACAGAAAGGCTTCTTTGTGCACGGAAATCCACACAGACCATTAACCTACAGGATCCCTCCCAGGCTTTGAATTCRGGAGCCACCTGAGAGGCAGGGTCACAAGTGTCTACAGGCACACCCCAAATACAAATGAGAAGCTTCCAGTGTGTTTTTTCCGATATGATACAAACTGCAGAGAAGGCGAGTGCATCATGTCACTCCACAGGATGTACATGTGGGTCTAGATTCTCAAAGTTGCAGAGCGGGGCAGGTGCCCTTTCAACTGGAACCGGCACCTCCCCAAATCCTGCATTGATGCAGGATTTTACATCCCTCAAAGACCAGCTGCACCAGCAGCCTGGCCCTTGGTGCAATGTCCCTGACAAGGAGGTCTCTAATGGGACACCAAAGAAGCCACAGCTGGAGAGGCAGCATTTTGACCCAGCACACAAAACAGACCCTTTACACTTGTCTTGTACAAGAGCCCACTGGGCAGGCAAAGCCTGAGTCCTAACTACCCCTGAGTCTTCCTCTGGGCTTCATACCAAAGATGGGTAACCTGGATTCATCTGGAGGGCAGACAA
>NW_028185939.1:0-1119 GCF_003343005.1 Rhea americana
CGCCGGGCCCCGCTGCTGCCTCCGGCTCCGGCCCCTCCGGCGGCAGCGCTTGGGTCTCGGTTCTCGGTTCCCAGTTCCGGCTCTCCACGTTTCTTCGCCCGCTTCTTTCATTTGCTGCTTTTTTATTTGCCCTTTCTGCCTTTCTTTCTCTTTCTCTTGGTTTTGGTGGTGCTGAGCTCGTCTCTATTATTTTGATTCTTTTCATTTTGTCTCTTGTTATGTTTTATTATCAGGTTCATGGGAGACTGTAACAATCCCCCAACAGTACCAAAAGATCCCGCTCCCGGCTTACGGGGCTGCTGTGCTAAACGGTGACGCCTCGTCCCATCCGTTCCATTCCCTGCCTCCACCTCCACCTCCACCTCCACATTCCCATCAGACTCTTTTCAGTTCCTTTGGCTATCACAGGCTCTCCCCTAGCAGTGCCGACGAGCCGCGTTTCGGACAAGGTAGTTCCCCGCTCGCTTCAGCCCCTCGATGGATTTCTTTCATTCCTTTTTGTTGGTTTTTCTTTTTTTTGCTGTGTATTTATTCTTTTCTTTCTGTTTGGCTTCTCTCCCCTTCGTTTGGTGCCTGCTGGGTGTTTGCACACAAGTGTGTGAGTGCATGCGGGTGTGTGCGCGCAGGCGTGTGCGCACCGCTGTGTGCACGTGCGCGCAGGCGTGTGCGCACCGCTGTGTGCACGTGCACATAGGGGTGTGTGTGTGTGTGTGTGTGTGTGTGCAGGCATGTGAGTGTGCACACAGGTGTGTGTACGCATGCAAGTGTGTGCGTGCAGGTGTGTGTGCGCAGGTGTGTGCGAGTGCATGCAGGTGTGTGCATGCAGGTGTGTGTGTGCATGCAGGCSTGTGTGTGTGCAGGCATGTGAGTGTGCACACAATTGTGTGCGTATGCATGCAGGTGTGTGCACGCAGGTGTGTGCRRGTGCATGCAGGCGCGTGYGTGCAGGCGCGTGCATGCAGGGGTGTGTGTGTACAGGTGTGTGCGTGTGCATGTAGGCGYGTGTGCAGACGTGTGCGCGTGCACGCAGGTGTGGTTGCATGCATGCAGACGGGTGCGTGCAGGTGTGCGCACGCGTGTGGGTGCGTGTGCATGCCGAGGGACCCGTCCCCTGCACAC
>NW_028185939.1:3402-4966 GCF_003343005.1 Rhea americana
TGCTCACGTGGGGGATGCACGCGCCGGGGGATGCACGCGCCGGCGGGCGCCGGGGGCGCAGGGAGGCACGCGTGGGGGGGATGGACACGCGTGGGGGGATGTGTGCACCGGGAGGATGCACGTCTGAGGGGGTGTACACCCTGCGGGGGTGCACACGCCAGGGGATGCACACCCAGAGAGAAGGCACACGCAAGGGGAYGCACATGCGAGGGGGATGCACACGCCAGAGCCATGCATGCGCCAGGGCGTGCACGCATGCATGGGATGCACACGCCAAGAGGATGCACATGTGAGGGGGGGCTGCACACATGAAGGGGTTGCACACACGAGGGGGATGCAGGTACGGGGGAATGCACAAGTGTGGGGAGGATGCACACATGAAGGGGCTGCACACGCGAGGGGGACGCACACGTAAAGGGGTTGCACACGCGTGGGGGACGCATATGCAAGGGGATGCACGCATGAAGGGGATGCACACGCGGGGGGGACACACACACAAGGGGGACGCACGCGTGAAGGGGATGCACACACGAGGGGGAGGCACGCATGAAGGGGATGCACACGCAAGGGGGACACATATGCAAGCGGATGCACACACGAGGGGGGTGCACGCATGAAGGGGATGCACACGCGAGGGGGATGCACACGTGAGGGGGACGCACGCATGAAGGGGATGCACACAGGAGGGGGGTGCACGCATGAAGGGGATGCACACGTGAGGGGGACATATATGCAAGCGGATGCACACACGAGGGGGATGCACACGTGAAGGGGATGCACACGCGAGGGGGACACACACACAAGGGGGACGCACGCGTGAAGGGGATGCACACGTGAGGGGGACATATATGCAAGCGGATGCACACACGAGGGGGATGCACACGTGAAGGGGACGCACACGCAAGGGGGACGCACACGCGAGGGGGACACACACGTGAAGGGGTTGCCCAGTGCAGCAAGGGCAGAGGGTTACACTTGTCGGTCCGATGGGAAGCTGCAGGCAGAGATTTCCGGACGGCCCTTGCGACCCCCTTGGGGCCAGTGAAGGCTGCCCGCGGCGGCGGCGGCGGCGGCTGGCCTTGGGGTGGGAGCCGTGGGGCTGCCAGGGCCCCCCCAGCAGGGGGGCGAGGACGGGGCAGTTGTGCGGAGCCTGCCGTGCCCGGCGGGGGCCTCGCCGGAGGGCACAGCGGTGGGGCAATACCTGGCTTTGCAGCGCAGCCAGAGGAGCAGAGACCGGCGGGTTTGGGCAGCAGGCTCCGTTCAGGCCATGGCCCTGGGGGACACAACGCGCCGGGCCCAGCCGGGGTGCCGGCGTGGCACYGCCGGCCCCAGCCCGGCTCCGCAGGGCCCCCGGCCCCATGCTCACGGCTCCCTCTCGGCCCAGGTTCGTCGCGGACGCAGAGCGTGGCCAGCTCCCCGTACGCCCCACAGCCCCCGGCCGAGCAGCAGCTGAAGAAGATGGAGCCGGTGTCGGAGGGGAAGGTGAGCGCGGGGCTCGGCGGAGCCCGGGAGGGGAGCGGCGGGGTCCGGCGGGGAGCGCGGTGCTGTGGGGTGGCCCTCGCCG
>NW_028185939.1:5356-7973 GCF_003343005.1 Rhea americana
GGGCAGCCCTGAGCCGCGCTCCTCGCAGAGCTCGGAGGCCGTGTACCAGTGGCTGTGCAAGTTCCAGCTGCAGCTCTACGCGCCCAACTTCATCAACGCCGGCTACGACATCACCACCATTAGCCGCATGACGCCCGAGGTGAGGCCGCGGAGCCAGGGCCCGGCGCGGGGAGGGCAGCCGGGCCCGTGGCGGTGACCCGCCTTTCCGCCCTAGGACCTCACGGCCATCGGCGTGACCAAGCCGGGGCACCGGAAGAAGATCGCCTCCGAGATCAACAACCTCAACATCCCCGAGTGGCTCCCGGAGTACAAGCCGGTAAGGGCTGTGCCGGTGCCCGGACCTGCCCGGGTCCCCGCTGTCCCCCCGTCCCGTCCCCATCCCCGTGGCCCCGGAGAGGCGGTGCGCACGGGGAGGCGATGCCAGGCGCTGGCTCACGCTCCCAGATGGTGCCCGCATCCCACGGCTGCCCGCACTGCGCATGCACGATGGCTGCTGATAGCTCGGGGGCTGGCAGGCTGGCGCCAGCCATCTCCACGTGGATGTGACACTGCATGTCCCTCCCCGACATCCCACCCGGCACCAGCGTGGCGGAGGGGGCTGGGATGACCTGGGGAAGGAGGAGCCCCCGGGGATCATCCTGGCTGGAGGAGGCACCTGCACAGGACGACGTGCACCACGGTGCTGGTGCTCAGCCCAGGCCCTGCGAGGGGGCAGTCAGGAGCTGTCGGTGGGTTATAACCTGTCCTCCCGCACAGGCCAACCTGGCCCTGTGGCTCTCCATGATCGGCCTGTCCCAGTACTACAAGGTGCTGGTGGAGAACGGCTATGAGAACATTGACTTCATCACGGACATCACGTGGGAGGACCTGCAGGAGATCGGCATCACCAAGCTGGGTAAGGCCCAGCCCTTCGCCGCCACGCGCCCCAGCTTCTCCCCATTCCTTGGTCGGGGCTTGGCATCCRAGGCTGTCCCTCGCCGAGGTCCCCCAGACGCCACGTGCCATCCCCAGGCCACCAGAAGAAGCTGATGCTGGCGGTGAAGAAGCTGGCGGAGCTGCAGCGGGCCGAGTTCGGCAAGTACGAGTCGGGGACGCTGAAGAAGAAGGCGCCGCCACCGTCGCCGGAGGTGCTGGCCATCGAGTCGCCGCCCCCGGAGCCGCCCGAGTGCCAGTCGCCCAAGATGACCACCTTCCAGGACAGCGAGCTCAGCAACGAGCTGCAGGTGGCCATGACGGGCTCGGGCGAGGGCCCCGAGGAGCCCCCCGAGAAGCAGGCCAACCACGTGGCCCACGTGCGGGAGGCCTCCGGCTACCGCTCGCCCTCGGGCCGGCACGCGCCGGACAGCGGCCTGGGCAGCCGGGCCAAGCACATGAGCAGCTCGCAGGAGCTGCTGGGCGACGGCCCCAAGGCGCCCAGCGCCGCCATCTCCAAGAGCCAGGAGTACCTGGCGGAGGAGGCCAAGGAGGGCTTCCCGGGGCCGCCCAAGGAGGTCCGGCCCCTGCGGCACGGCCACACGGTGAAGCGCGCCAGCGTGCCGCCGGTGCCCGGCAAGCCCCGGCAGTCCTTCCCGCCCTCGGCCGCGGGGCACTTCACGCCGCCGCAGACGCCCACCAAGCCGCGGCCCGCCTCGCCCCAGAGCCTGCTGGTGCCCCACGCCACGGCCAAGGTGAAGCCCACGCCGCAGCTGCTGCCGCAGGCCGAGCGCCCCATGTCGCCCCGCTCGCTGCCCCAGTCGCCCACCCACCGCGGCTTCGCCTACGTGCTGCCGCAGCCGGCGGAGGGCGAGGGGCCGCCGGCGGGGGTGCCCGTGCTGCCCGTGTCGGTGCCCGTGCTCTGCCTGCCGCCGCCGGGCGAGGGCGAGGAGGAGCCGGGGCGGCCCAAGAAGCGGGCGCACAGCCTCAACCGCTACGCCGCCTCCGACAGCGAGCCGGAGCGGGACGAGCTGCTGGTGCCGGACGCGGGGCCCTACGCCACGGTGCAGCGCCGCGTGGGCCGCAGCCACTCGGTGCGGGCGCCCCCGGGCGCCGACAAGAACGTCAACCGCAGCCAGTCCTTCGCCGTGCGCCCCAAGAAGAAGGGGCCGCCGCCGCCGCCGCCCAAGCGCTCCAGCTCCGCCATGTCCAGCGCCAGCATGGCCGAGGACTTCCCCAAGGACGGCGAGGGCGAGGCGGCGGGCGGCCCCGCCGGCGAGGACGGCGAGGCCCGGCACGGCTACCGGGAGCAGCGGCGGGCCAGCGACTTCGGCGGCAGCGTGGACACGGGCAGCGCAGGCAGCGTGAAGAGCATCGCCGCCATGCTGGAGATGTCCTCCATCGGCGGCGGCGCCCGGGCGCTGGCCTCGCAGAGGCCGCCCGGTGCCGGCGGGCCGGGGCCGGCCAAGGGGCCCGACGGCTACTACCTGCAGCCGGGCCCGGCGGCGGGCAGCCCCGAGCGGGCGCGCGTGGCCACCGTCCTGGCCACGGTGAAGCACAAGGAGGCCATCGGGCTGGACGGGGAGGTGGTCAACCGGCGCCGGACCATCAGCGGCCCCGTCACGGGGCTCCTCGCGGCCGCCCGGCGGGAGCGCTCCGACAGCGTCCGCTCGGACACGGGGGCGGAGGGCGCGGCGGAGCGGCC
>NW_028185939.1:9681-11621 GCF_003343005.1 Rhea americana
TGGGGCTGGGGGGACCTGGCTGGGACGCYGCTGGCATGCCACGGGGCTGGGGGGACACTGGGCGACAGCGCGTCGGCGCGCCGTGGGGCGGGAGGGTACCGTGGGGGGGTGGCGAGGGGGCCGGCAGCCCCCCGTGCGTGGCGCTGAGCCGGCCCCGTGGCTCGCCCCAGCTCCGCCGCGGAGTCGAAGAGCACCGTGAGCATCCTGGACGACATCGGCAGCATGTTCGACGACCTGGCGGACCAGCTGGACGCCATGCTGGAGTGAGGGGCGGGCGGGCCCCGGCCGACCTCAGGGCTCACGCGGGCACGAGGGCGCGCGGACGCGTCCCCGGCCCCGCCGTCCCCGCTGTACCGCCCGTCCCCTCCCCACCTCCCATCCCTCGGGGTTTGCACAAAGAAGAAGATACCTCAGGGTTGTGCTCACGGGCTCGGCGCCCGCGCGCCGCCGCGCCAAGCCTCCGGCAGGACTCCACTTCGCAGAAGCAAAAAAAAACAAACAAAAAGCAGCAGAAGAAACAAAGCAACACGATCCAGCCCGAAACGCCTCCCTCTCCTGCCAGGGTTTTTGGGGGTGGGGAGGGGTCTGGGTTCTCTTTTTGTCTCTACCTACCTGCCACGTGGGCTGCACGCCGAGCCGTCCCGGTGCAGCCGTCCCAGTGCAGCCGTCCGGCGTTGCCGTCCCGGTGCAGCCGTCCCAGTGCAGCCGTCCCGGTGCAGCCATCCGGCGTTGCCAGCCCGGTGCAGCCGTCCCGGTGAAGCCGTCCAGTGTTG
Source organism: Rhea americana (assembly GCF_003343005.1). NCBI lineage: Eukaryota > Metazoa > Chordata > Aves > Rheiformes > Rheidae > Rhea > Rhea americana. The sequence continues at coordinate 10,455 of NW_028185939.1, forward strand.
CCAGCCCGGTGCAGCCGTCCCAGTGCAGCCGTCCAGCGTTGCCGTCCCGGCGCAGCCGTCCCGGTGCAGCCGTCCCGGTGCAGCCGTCCAGCGTTGCCGGCCCGGTGCAGCCGTCCCAGTGCAGCCGTCCGGCGTTGCCGTCCCGGTGCAGCCGTCCCGGTGCAGCCGTCCCGATGCAGCCGTCCCGGTGCAGGCGTCCGGCGTTGCCGTCCCGGTGCAGCCGTCTTGGCACTGCCGTCCCGGAGCAGCCATCCGGCGTTGCCTTCCTGGCGCGGCGCTGGGCCCGGGGCAGCCGGGTGGCCCTGAAGTAGCACAACTCGGCCCCGCTCCCCTCCCGGCGGGCGCTGGGCTGCTGGGGAGGCCAGCTGCGCAAATGGACTTTAGTTCCTTTTTTTTTTTTTTTAATTTAATTTTTTAATTATTATTTTTCTTCCATTTGCTGTTGCCAGCGCCTGCTCAGCGGTGCGGGACCCGCTGCGGGGCGCCCGGCCGTGGCGTGCATGCCCTTGGCATCTCTGCTCTGGGGAAGGGCCGGGTGGGTTTTTTTTCTTTTTTGGGGKTGGGGGGGGGTATTTTGGTTGCAAATCAGCAGCGCGAGGCCCCTCGTTGGGGTGTGGGGCAGGGCCCGCAGCCCGGCTCCCGCTGCCGCTCGCTGCCCCCGCCCCGGCGGGGAGAGGACAGTGATAAGCTATAAAGAAGTATTAATTTATTGGAGGGGAAGAAAAAAAAAATTTAAAAAAAAAAAAGATATAAAACAGATTTCCCCCACCCCCAAAAATAATAAAAAGAATAAACTTTAACAAATATATATTTAAAAGATTTAAAAATATTAGCAATTATATATAAAAAGCAGTTTAAAAACAAATCAAGAGAAACTGGATTTTAGCTTGAGAAAAACTATTAGATTATACTAAGCTGTGTGTCTTGTGGCAAACTCATTCTAAGAGTAGCACAACTATTTACCTTTGATCTTGTTGGAAGGTACGTGCAAACAGTTCCGTCTGGGTTTTTCTGTTCGAATTCAGTGTAACTTCTTTATTTTTACACAGTTCAGAACACAAAGGATGTGCCTTGTTTTATGGAGGTTTTTGTTAACTCTTCTACTGAAGGTGTTTCATTTATTTTGGAGTGTCTTCAGGTTTTGATTTCCCCTTCCTCCCCCCCCCC
>NW_028185939.1:12486-62398 GCF_003343005.1 Rhea americana
CGCGCCGCCGCTCGGGGCCCGGCCGGCCCAGCGGCGCGCCCCGGGACGCGCCAGGTCGCTGCGGCAGTCGGTTTACAGCGTATCGACGAGCCCGCCGCAGGGCCCGCAGTAACTCACGCTGGCCACCAACAACGCTTTCCACTTTTATTGTCAATGAAGAAATAATCAAATCTATATTACAATCTTAAAAACAGTAGAAAATGTGAGTAAAAATGCAATGGAGGCTTTTTCTCTTTAATGTGGCGACCATTATTACAGGGTGGTGAACAACGGATTTGTGTTACTTGATTTGAGAACTAGCTGTGGCATAAAAATCGTACCTGGCTACTCAAGAAAACACTTCTCTCCGATGGATCAGCCTGACACCTTGGCAGTAAAATTAAATACTAGAGACAGAAAGGAGTTGGGAACCCAACCCAGGGCACGGCCTAATAGTTCTACCATTTACAAAGGGCCCGGCAGCCCAGCGCTCGTGCCCCTCGGCAGGCCGGCTCCCGCCTGCGACAAGCTGAACCGTTCAGTCCCGCCACGGGCCGAGCGTCGCACTGCTCTCGCACCAGCGCTGCACAGGCTGCGTGGCCTGGAGACCGAGCTTCGCAGCCAGCCCCTCGCTCCAGAGGATGCTCCTCGCTTGTGGAGAGGAAGGGACGCGGTGGAGAGGAAGGCCCGGCACCAGACCAGCTTCCTCTACAGTTCCAGTTAAACATGGCAGATCTGAGGGTCATCTGGGGATCCACGGRCCAAAGCCGTCCTGGGAGCTGCCAGCCAGAGTCCCTGCAGGTGGGGAGACTGGCCAGGAGGCAGCAGGCAGCGGTCGGTGTGGGCAGGAGCCGCAGCAGTTATTTCATAGTGGTGTTAGTCACCCAGCAGGCCAACGGAGGGGAGGAGTTTTTGGTCTTTCAGTGTGCAGGACTAGCGTGGCGCTCTCACTAGCACGTCCAGACCTGTGGAGGAGAGACAACAGGAACCCATGGCAGTGACGTACTGAGGAGCCCTGTGGGCTTCTCTTCATCAGCTGTGCAGATTTCCTGTGGGCTTTCAGCATTCACAACACCCTCTGCTAGGAGTTAAACCTTCTGCCCATCGAGAACCATGCCCATGATGTTTGTTCAAACCCAGCTCCTAATTCATTTATTGCCTTAGTTCCAGTATTGGAAGAGATTGAACCATCAAGGAGAAGCCTGGGAAAACCGACCTTTACAGTGCTGTCCACAGCGCCGGAGAAGAGGCGGCCCCTGGAGACGGCGAGGGCAGTGACACTACCCTGGTGTCGCAGCAGAGTCTGAGTACAGATCATGTTGTCCATGCTCCACACCTATGGGCACAGAGGAGGCGTGAGAAAGCACCATGCTAAGTGAGAAGCCCAGGGCTCTGACACAAACCCGAGCACCAGGCAAGGAGCAGGATGCTGAGTGCCACAGGGTTTGGTCCAGGTGACTCGGATTGTGTGCAAGACCACTTGGCATGCAGGAACAAGGATTCCCCATCGTCCTGCTCCCTCCAGGCCACACGTTCTCCTAAGAAGGCCAAGGGCACAGACCTGGCTGGGTGCGTTCCCGGACACGTACCCTGAGAGACCGGTCATACGATGCACTGAAGACTTTGGTTTGATCCGGCGTGGAAATGACAGCGAGGGCATAGACCGTACCCACATGACCAGTCAGCGTGCGGACTTGTTCCTTTGTCTCTATATCCCAGACCTGAGGGTGGACAGCAAAGCTCAGAGATTGTACCAAGCTGCAGGCCACCAACTTCTCCTCCGAGAGGTGTGGCCACCTTGACCTGCATTTCTAGGATAGGTGCTGTGCACCCATGCTCCAGGTGCACCACAAAGAGGCTTGGCAGGGCCAAACCTCCCCATCTCCTCAACCTTCTCTCCCAGCCCCAGCCAACAAGTGCATCAAATCCCACAGCCCTTACATGGATGAGGTTCTCATAGGTGCCGCACACAATGTGGTGGTTTGTCACAGCGATGGAGTAGACACTGCCTCCTGATGTCTGCAGCACGTGGACACACTCCAAATTTCGGATGTCCCAGATCTGAAAGAGCCACCAGAGCAGGGAAGGCAGGATGAGACCCATGCAGGAACCCCTCTCCAGGGGGCTAAGACTAAGAGAGCAGAGCCTCCTTGGCTGTCCTCACTGAACAGTGAAACTTTTTTTCTGCTTGTGGGTAGAGAATCAGTAACTTCGGCTACCAACAAACCAGTCCTTCAACTAAGATCTGCAACAGTAACAAGTCTGTGAAGCTGGTGCCAGACCCTATGAGTGAAGGGGCAGCCTGGGTAAGTAATGGCTACAATCTGCTTTCTGACACATCAGCGTGTGCCAGAAATCCAGCTTTGGTGCCCAAAACTGGATTAAATACAATAATCCCTTTCTTGGGAGAGCTGCAGAGTGAGGGGAAAGGAATTGTAAGAAGGAGCTGGGTTCTTTCAGTCAGAAGAAACTGAAGGTGTAGAAGGCTTCCTTCCAGGTGCCTTGGAGATATGATTTCAGAGCTAAGAAGCTATTCTCCAGCCATGTAGGGAGTTAGTTTGATGTGTGCTCATCTTCAAGGACAAATCTGTTCAGCTGGGAATGTTCAGGACCGATTAGCAAAGTCCTGCTCTCTTATTCAGCTGCCCAACTTCGAACATCCAGGCTGGAAAATGTTGTGGAGATTGCATGCCTTGTGTGAATGACTATACWCACATGTGCACACACAAACCAGGCCTCGGTAGCACTGGAAACTGATGCAGACAAATTAATAGGGATTTGTTAACACTGAGAAGGGAAGCTGCAGATTCTCTAGTGTCACCCAGATGCTGAGARGTGAACTATTCATCAAAGCCTGAGCCAGCACAGATGAGAGCATTTCGGAAACCACACATAGATTTATGGTAACGCTGCAGCCAGACAGTGACCTTCTCCTCTTATCAGCAGGACTGTCAGTGCAGATAACGCTGCGGCAGCTGCAGAGGCAGCGCGAGAGGCGCCATGGCTGTGAGGCTGTGTTTATCTTAGCTAGCATCCCCCAGCAGCCGCACTCACAAGGACCAGCCAAAGCCCAGCCTTCAAGCCTACAAAGATGCAGTCACCTCAGTAAAATCTAGCATGTCAGCAACACTACAGTAGTGCTCTTGAATCCTAGCAGCTGCCTTTTGTCCTGCGCAACCAACCCATGCGGCAGGATAGACATTTACAGGCACGGGGAGAGCCGATGGCTTACAGCTGCCACCAGTCGGAGGGTCTCACCTTGATTGTTTGGTAAGATCCGCTGTAGAGATAGTTTTGAGAAGCCACCAGCGCCCGCACCCAGTGATTAAGACCTGTCAGTTCCTTTTTCAGTTTGAGCTCAGTACCCACGATATCCCAGACCTGTGGAAAGCACAAGCAGATAAGTATGTGCACGCACACGCACACACACACACGCGCACGCACACACACACACATGCACACACAGAGAAGAGTGTCTCAGTGGGACTGGGCAGTGATRGTGCAGAACAGGTCAGCTTCTAGAAACAGGACAGCTCTGTGGGGCCAGGCTGCTGCCCACTTCTGCACAGAGCCAGCACAAAAGCTCACTAAGTGGAACCATGCGCTGACTCTCCTGCCCCATGGGAACTGGCTGAAGCCACTGGCTTACAGATAAAACACACAATAACTGTGCTGAATAAGCAATTTCCCAGAGGGCCTGGGAGAGGTAGCTTGGAGCCTGCACTGCCCCTTGCAGAAACCCTTCCCCAGCAGAGAAATGGGCTTGAAAACCTAAACCAGATCTGCACAGTAAAGAACTGTTCYGACACTCCCACTCTCATCACTCCTGGCAAGCCCGAGCCAAGCCCTGCAGCATGCAGGGGGAAGCCTGAAAGGTCTGATATCGCTGTTCCAAACAGAGCTAGTGACCTGCGCTGCTGAGCAGGCAAAAAGGAGGCAAAAAGGACAGAACTGTACAGTACTGTCTCATTGCTCCTCCAGTTTCCAAGCATCCTCTAGATAGCTGAACTACTCCAGGCCTCGGATAAAGAAAAGAGCATAAGTCCTTTCACAAAAGGACAGTCCCATAAGCTGTCTCACCAGGAGCTGGAAGCAGAACCAAGGGAATCTGGCCAAGACTTTAAATGGCAACTTGTAAAGCTGCTCCCTGATTTCCAAATGCTTTAGGAAAAGAACGCAGAATCAAGATCCCTTGGAAGGGCTTTCAAAACAGGCAGCATAAAGCTGCAGTCAATTCTGGACCCCAGGAACAATTCCCAATGGCCTGAGCAAGTCTGTTGGGAGCCCAAGGAAACACAAATCCTGGAATTGCCAACATATTCCACTTGCTATCTCAGGTTTACAGACTTAGAAGAAACAAGTTTTTTCATCTAGGTCTCAGAACATCTCTGCCTTCAGCACTGAGCACTGGCTAAATCTCTGCAGTGCTGGCTCTTCTGTATAGATCAGGGTAGTGTAATAACAAGGTCACCTACAGACCAAAATGCCATTTTCTTCCTGTCTGGGAGCTGCTGCCTGAAAGCTTGTACCATCAGTCAACAACCAGATCAGCAGGAGCCATCTCACAGCTCTACCTTGATGGCTTTGAGAGAGCCACTGAACAGCATGTTGTGTGAAGAGACCAAAGTGCAGACAGGATTGTCATGTGCTCGGATCGTGTTCACTTTCTGCAGGTTTTGAATATCCCAGACCTGCAAAGGAGGAGAACAGAGCCCATGAGGGGCAGGGGCAGTTCCCTTGCGATGGATCCTTCCCTGTGCTTCTGAAGGAACACAAACAGAAACACAGAACAGGACCGTGCACATATAAGGAACCACTGTCCTGGCCTGATTAGGACTGGCTACCCTTCCCCAGCCCACCCGCCTCAGGGCACCAACCCCCATGCAGGAGCCTGTAGGAAATCTAGCCCGTAAGAAACACCCAAATCCAGCCCACAGGTAACCTTGCTGAAGGCAATGGACAAAGCACACATGGGACATCATTCTTACTCCACTAGTAGCTGCAGAGCCTTACACAAAAAGATTGCATGTCCCTGCCCTACAACAGCCAGGAGCTGGCCTGTAAATCTCASGTCTCAACTCCTACGCAGAGGAGGGGTGCAGGGTACTCACAATAATGGTGCAGTCAGCAGAGCCACTGTACAGCTTGTTCCTGTAATGTCACCAAAAAACAAAAGGAGGTCAGCAAGGGAGAGCAAGGAGTGCAGGGTCTCAGCTCACTCCCAAGCTCTGTGCTGGGTGAGGAGCTGCAGTCCCACAGTCTCACTGGACCAAGGCTGAACATGCCAACTTCAGGAGTGGAGCTGGGGGCTTGTGGGGAGGCCAGACTGGACTGGCCCTTCACCCCAGACCCAGCACCCCTAAGTGAGCACAGGAAGGCAGAGAGAGCTGCACTTTGTACCTTTCTGAAGAGTAAAAAGGCAAGAAGGGAGTTTCATGAAGAGGTTCATGAGGTTGGGGGTTTTGTGAGCAGCTAGGCCTCCCATCCTCTCCACCCACATCGCAAAACATATGCACAATCCTGGTACATGCAGGACTACAGAGRGGAATTTTAAGGGTGTGCTTAGGGGACCCCAGGGCTCTTCCTGTGGCCCCCTCTCTCAGGCAGGGTAGGTGTCCAGCTCCACTCACCCTTGGATGCAGAGAGCCAGTACAATTCCATCGTGACCCTCCAAGGTCTTTTGGCACTTGTATGTGGTACAGGTATCCCACACCTAACAGGAAACACAAGTCAGCAGAGGATCACATGCCTGTGCTGGAGAGCAGCTGGGAATCTGAGCAGGAARCCAGCAAAGCCACAAAAGCACGGAAATGAGGAAACAGACTGTCATCTGGGCACCTGTTTTCCTGTCTCCCAGGCAGAGATAAGCATGTCTAGGAAAAGAAATTTACTGCAAAGGGTCAGGCTGAAGATAACAAGTGACACTAAAGAGCAGCATTCAGCAGCCTTCTCCAACACTGCCTTCCACAGCCCCAGGCCAAAAGAGAACACAACTGAACCAAGAAAGCAGCTCCTGGGCTCCTGCTTTAGCTGTTCACACCCTGTCCCTAGGGCTCAAATGGCTCAGCCACAGTCTCCTCTGCTACTGCAAAGTGTACCCCCTCCCCGCCTCRGCCCGAGCATTCACAGCTCTTAAGAGAGAGAACGTGGTGGTGCTTGGTTGGCTGGGAGCMGGGTGTCCAGAGCAGCCAGGACAGTGGAGGAAGCTATTTTCTTTCAATAAAATATACAATGTCCATTTCCTTCCATTTATCTCTTGGTTCTCTCTCAAAAAAATTAAATCAAAGCTCAGCTTCTGGCAGGGCTAGTCACAGCAGTCCCAGCATGGCTGGGAGCTGCATGGCTCCTCAGCTCAGCCAGCAGCCACCACTGCAACCAGCAGCCAACACAGTGAGATTAGGAACTATTATTTTGGTTGCACTGAAGCAGCACTGTCAGTTTGAGTTACTGAAAACAGGACAAAGAAAAACAAACATACCATAAAATAGAAATAATTTTATCAGGAAAAAATATTTTTTCTAAGAAGATTTTTTACAGCAAGGGAAAATAATAAAGAAAAAAGATGAAATAGGCTAGGATGCTTTATACACCAGGCAAAGCAAAAACACAAGTGGCAGGAATGAGATTCTAATCGGGGCTTCACAAAAATCATTGTTTGTCTCTTGATATCATTATGACATAATGTTTCCTCACAGAGAAACTGAAAAATACTTTTTTGCCCAACTAGAATTGTAAAAAACTCATTTAAAATTACAGGACAAACTTCGGAAAGTGAAACCCCCTGGAACTGGAATGCAGCTTCTGTCCCATCTGGAGCACTTTTAAAAATGCAAAAGATGCACGGAGGATGCAAAGCTCTTACCTTAATAGTTTTGTCTGAAGAGCCACTGAAGAGCAAGTCTCCTATGGAGTAAACGCACAAACACCACACAGGGCCCTGGTGCCCCACAAAGGTCCCCTTGCATTTGAAGATCTGCTGAGGGTCGTAGGCTAAGGAAATGAGAGGGCAGGTAAGAGTGGGAGAATGGTGTTGAGCCATGATGTTGTGAGTTCAGAGAGGAGAGATCTCCCAGCACTGTCCTGGCAGGGCCACCTCATACTTCTTATTGTTTTAGGCCGGAAGGAACTGTGAGCCCCTTGCAGTCTGGCCATGCATCCCACCCTCATAGCGCACCCAGTTATCACTGCTTTGAGCCCCAGGACTAGTCTCCCTAATGCACCTCCCAGGCTGGACCTAGGGAGGCCAGAGATGCAGAACCCACCACTTCCCTTGACATCTCCTCCCAGCAGCTAATAACTCTGCAGCACTGTGACTCCCCTTCAGCCGCTGCTTCTAGCCAAATGTCTCCCACCAGTATTTTCTCCCTGCAGCAGTGGTGATCCTATAARCAAGTCACTGATGCATCCAGAGACAACTGGCACTTGGCACATCCATGACTGAGCCTAAAAGGGCTCACTGGGACATCACCCCAAAACAAGTCCAAGCAAATGAAAATCATGTGCATACTCACATCCTAGGATGCCCATGTTGAGTCGAGCATTAATATGGGAAAGTTCATCCTGGAAGATAGAACAAGCTGCATGAGTTGCAGAGCCATCAAGACTAGCCTGCCCTCCTGGGCATGGCTTTAACACTGCCCTCTCTACTGCTGAAACCCCTCCTGCCTTTGGTCAGGTCTCAATTCCCTGTGAAGGCCCTCCCTTAGCAGCTGACTCATCCTCTGATAAAAGGTACCAGGACAGARGAATCTCCTGCTGCAGGATTGCATGTGTACATCCCACTGACTCCAGAGAGCATGGGGTTCTGACGGCATCTCATACCCCAACTAATCCCTTTGGTATTTAGAATGGTGCGGATAAACCTTTCAGAAAATACTGTGCTTGCTCTGCCATTCACAGGACTGCTAAAAATAATCAAATCAGTTTTGGGAGTGCTTGCTGACTTGGGCTCTTTAAGCCCACCTTTCTGGAGAAGAACCGAAAGGTCTTTTCATAGTCCTCTCCAGGGCCCAGTCCCTTCTGTGTCCATGGTGACCTTTTTCATCAGTGTGCCTAGGCAAGCCAGGACTAGCTCCTCTTTATCAGTACATCTAGTGGGATTTAGTCCACTTGAACTAGAGAGGAACATCTATCCAACATCAGAGCTAGAATAATGTCCAAAAGTAAGTGACATCTCTCATTCCCAGCTTGTTAATCTTTCTGCTTTCTCCACAGGACACAATGTCTGGGGCTAACATGAAGGGTACAGGAATACCCAAGCTCTGGAGAAGAGGGCTCTCTCTTTACAGTATAGGTTCTTTGCTCTGGTTCTGCTGCTCTCAAGAGCAGCAACAGGCTGAGGAAAGGCAGTTGAACCAATTAAAACAGCTACCCAGATGCAGTGCCCAGCGCTTGCTGAGCTGCCTTATGGAGCTCCAGTGACTCAGCCTACAGGAAACCTCCACATAGACCCCAGCTACAATAAGAACAAACCAATCTTAGGATGAGCAGAGCCATCAAGGAGGGGAATCCCAAAGACTCCCCCWACAAAGAGGAGAAGCCTGTCTAGCAGCACAACCAGCAGCTATTTCTGTGTGCAATCCCCACTCAACACAGAGGCCCATCTCCCTTCCCAGCTGGCCCAGGGCTCACATTCAGCATGGAGGCGTCCCTGCGGAACTCCATCAGGTCCTCGCTCAGCTTGCTCTGGTTCTCATCCAGCACATCTACAAGAGATAGACAGGCCCATCTTCACTGCAGAGTCAGTCAAGGAGCCCAGGGAAATGGGTAGAGGACACCCACTGACACTCAACCTCTGAACAAGGAGGGAGCAGAACCCAATGGTGTTATCGGCAGGTAAGAGCGAGAGGGTGCTAGCTAATYGAAAGTAAATTGTACTTGGATGCTGAAGACCTAGCACGTTTTAGAGGCAAGCAGGGGCTGGGCATGGCACAGGTTTCCAGAAAAAATACTAGCTGTAACATATCTGCASTGCTAGCTATTCTCACTCGCTCATTTGTATGGGGGTCTGTGCATATGAGCTTCACAGGAAAAATTCACAGAAGGGCAGTAGCTACCTGCTGACACTTCTAGGACTTGTCATATGAGCAATGATTGCAAGATGAGGTTCAATGATGTCCAGGCAGCAGAGAAGTCCATGAAACCCTTGCTTACTCCCCCACAAGGAATATCTGAACYTCCTGAAATCTGCTCAGCACCAGTTTTAAAGATAGAATCCTGAAAGGCACTATCCTAACGAAGAACTGCCCTGTCTCTACAGCTCTCATCACATGGCTCACCCAGGRGAGACTCACCAAATTTGAGCTCCAGGTTTTTCTCCAGCTGGTCGATCTTCTCTGAGAGCTTGCCCAGCATGGAGCGCAGGAAGGCAATTTCCTGGTCCTTCTGGGCCATTGCCACCTGCATCTCATGGAAGCGATCATCTGTCTGCTGCAGGAACTCCTTCAGACCCTCAAACTTGCAAGTCTCCAAGTGGGTCTCATAGGTGTCCTGATTTCCTATGAATGTACACCTGCAAGGAKGGGAGGCAGAAACTTGCTGAAGCAGGGCTCATACTGGGAGAGCTTAGCACTCAGCTCACTCCTGGGAGGGATGTCTGAYGCCTGTGCAGATCCCCAGCTGTTCCAGTCCTCTTAGGAGGAGCAATGGTACTGTGGTTCACTGCCCTGCTGGGTGCAGGTAACTACGAGGCAACAGAGAGGCCAAACAGCTGCTGTCCTTCCAGCTTGGGTATTTGCCCAAAGCTGAACTGTCTGTCCATCTGTCTAGGAAGTTGCAAGGAAGTACATGCAACTATCCCAAAGTCACGGTATCCAGAAAGCAGCCCAGAAATGAGCTCAATGCATTCTTCCCACTATAAAGCACCAGCTCCTTACCCGTATTTGGAGTGGGGACATTTTATGTGTTCACACTCTTTGAGATGCGCCTCCAGATTCATTTTGAGGAGAGGTGGGCAGCTGGGGTTATTGGGGCAGCGAACTGGCCGGTAATCACAGCTGCTTTCATGATCTCTGCCCATGGAGAAAAGCAAAAGGAGGAAAAATCAGCATCAAGCAAAAATTATTGGAAATGACACAGATCATCAGGAGAGGGGCAAACCAGCCCTGTGAGACTGTCAGGCAATCAAAACCCTTCTGCTCTAAGGCTGCAATTATAGCTTTAAATTCTCATTTGGCCAGAAGGTTGAGAGTAATAATAGGCCACATTTATGCAGGGAGCATTTACTTCTGCAACTGATCAGCTGAGCCTCCAGACAGCTATCAACAACACACAACGGCTGTGGGTAACACGTAAGAGAGCAAATGCATTTAGGATGGGGAGGGAGGATTTCAGAAGACACATACCCAGGATATAACTAGGACAACTCTTCTCTCACAAAAAGAACCACAAGGTCCCTGCCTGACAAAGGCCACAGTGTTTCACCCCAGATGTGAGGTGGGGTATTCACAGTGTATCCCCCRTCCTGATGCTGAGACACTCAGGTAAGCTGTGAGCAGAGAACAACATCTTTTTCTTGAGATCAGCACATCTGCCCCTAAGCTAAGACTGAGAAGACACATTGGAAAGAATTGTCCCCTCAAGTCATCCTGCCCATTCCCACACCCGTGCATGTCCCAGTAGAGCAGGGGAGCTGCCCTGTCCCCAGGAGCCACAAGGCAGCRCAGATACGAGAGCAGACTGCCGGCAGTGGAACCCCTTTTCCTGGAGAGGCTGCCTGCTGGTAACAAGCCACTTACTTCCTGGCACTCAGTTTAATTGTAAACGGGCATCCACGGGGGTCCACCTCGAAGGCAGCAGGCTTGCTGCTGGCTGCAGCCCGGCAACCATATTTGCAGTGAATAAACAGCTCCCCAATCTGCTCAGCCACTGCAATGTTGTTAACCACTACGGTCAGTTTGGCATTGTCCACGGGGCACTTCTCTGCCAGGTGGGGAAGCAAAAGAAAAGGAGAGAGTCAGCAAGGGCTGAGACACTGCAGGAACTTTTTTAAAAGTCTCTATGTGGATTTTTTTTTCTTTTCTRGCTAAGATGGCTAACTTTCAAATTGGTCACAAAGGGACAAGGCAAGAATATTCACACAAGGGCTGCAAGCCACTAGCTGTGGTTTGTTTGGGGGTATGTGCACAAGTTTCAGTTTATGGTTATCCATGATAATTCAAGCTAATTGTCAATGAAAGAGGGCCACACTAATTCAGACTACCTTGTGCTTGCTGAAGTGCAAGAGTATTCATGCCCCATAACCTGCTCCCCCATCCAAGCCTTGGGCTCAGCTCTACCACTGCCAACTGTGCACTGCAGGCCAGGGATGCTTCAATGAAGCTARAAGCAAAGACACAAGCTTTGAGGGCAGCAGTAAAATCGAGTAAMTAAGGATTGCAATCACAAAATCTTTTGCTACAAATCCTGTGGCTGGGACTGATGCAGCACAACACAGTGACAGAGCAGTCAGCATGCAAAGCAGAGGGACCCCTCACACATGAAAAACAAACATCTAGAAGCAGAAAGAGCTGCTATTTTGCCTGAGTGCTCAGGGAGCTTCCTTAGGGCTTGCTGCTCTGGTAATATGAATTACCTGGCTTTATGCTCAACAACAGCTTTCCAAGAGAGGCACAGGCTGGAGACTCTTGCGCCAAATAAAGCATTTTTGTAGCAGAGAGTCCAAACCAAAGAGAAGCTGGTTACGCCAAGCCAGCAGCCAGGCCAGCAGTCAGACACTTGGGCTCCACCAGGTTTCTGGAACAGTTGGGTGAGCCAAAGCTGCTCTGCATGCTGCTTCACAATGACTCAGTCAGTGGCCAGAGGGCTGGCACTAACAGGATGGGGGAGGAGGGTTTGATGGGTCACTGCCAAACACAGGCCCCCTGTTCCCTAGACAGGCAGCCACAGAAAGCTTTCATTCTGGATTCAGCTCTATTTGCATACCATTAGAGCTCAGAGTTTCTCACCTACCCATGCCCCAGGCCCTCATTACTGCAGTGGTAGCCTGAGACATATGGCTTGTTTTAGGACTTTCAGACATCTTTCTGCAGGCTTCTTTTTAAGAGAAAGCAAAGAAACACAAAAATAACAGCATTTTGGAGTGTATCACACAAGAACAGTTCCGTACTCACCAGATGTTAAGGCACATCTTCTACAAAATGTGTGCTGGGGAGACAAAGAGCAACAGCAGAGTCAGCAAACAATATCAGGACATCAGACAAATGCATCCCTGTGGCTAAGGATGGGCAAAGTGGGAGATACCAAAACCTATGGATACAGGGCCCTCAGCAGTTATTCTGCCTGCTTTATAACTCACCATGCCCCTGAGTCTGCATCATAGGACATAAACCAGCCTAGAGGAGAGAGTATTGCCCAGGCTGATTAGAGGACTGCAGCATCTCTCTTATGAGGAAAAGCTGCAAGAGCTGGGCCTGCTTAGCCTGAAGAAGAGAAGACTGAGAGAGGATCTTACCAATGTCTACAAATATCTCAAGGGAAGGTGTCAAAAGGATGGGGCAAGATTCTTTTCAGTGGTGCCAAGCCACAGGACAAGAGGCAATGGGCACAAACTGAAACACAGAAAGTTCCATCTGAATAGGAGGAAAAAYTTCTTTACTGTGAGAGTAACAGAACACTGGAACAAGTTGCCCAGAGATGTTGTGGAGTCTCCTTCTCTGGAGATATTCAAAACCCACCTGGACGTGATCCTGTGCAATGTGCTCTAAGTGACCCTGCTTGAGCAGGGGTTTGGACTAGATGATCTCCAGAGGTCCCTTCCAACCTCACCCATTCTGTGATTCTGTGTAATTCTGTGATTCTGTGGATGGGACAGCTGGTTTGTAACCCTCATTAAATGCACTGTAAATCATGCTAAACATGTAAACATCTCTATTTCTACACTTAGAGCAGAAATGTATGGTAAAAGTAGCAATTTCAATCTAATATGCTAAGGAGCATAAAGAAAGGAACAAAGGCTGCAGCATTTCACCAGTCCCAAAGTTGCCCTGTTGATTCCCTGTAGCCTCCTCAGCTATGTTCCCTAGGGATGGGGCCAGAGCTTGGCAGCAGTGCTGGAAAGGCTACAAGTCACTCTCACAGAGCTGTTATCTGCAGCCCTGCTCATGCTGCCTTTTCCTGCCCTGCACAGCTGCATGGTGCTCTCTCCAGAGCTGCCAAGCCGGGGCTGCAAATGAAGCCAGTCTGTTTCCTGCAGCAGATTTTTTCCCCCCATATTAACCAGAAAATCTCAGTGTCTCCATGAAGAGCTGGTTACTGAAATGGTGGCAGAAGAACCACACCAGCTTCCAACACCTTTGAGGATAGCATTCCCAGTGCAGTAAATAATCCTGCTTTCTGCATTTATTGTTACAGCTCCATTCCAGGAGTATCACTTTAGAAGCATTASTGAGACAGTGTCACAGAGCCATCTTTCTTCACATGTAGCACAGAAGAAGGAATAATATACAGTTTCCATTAAAATCCTAATCAAATGGAATATAGAAGAATATCTATAATACTCTGTGCTTTTCACTAGATGATCTCAAGTCCCTTTCCAAGCATTAACTAAATTAAGCTTGAAGTCATTCTTGTTTTAAAGGAAACATTTTCTTCCCARCTGAAGAGCTGGGAAGAGCTGAAGAGCTGCTGTGTCTGGGCTGKAATTCAACGGCTGTTCCCAGGAGGTAATAGCATTCTGCAGCACCCTTCAGGACATGGATCACAGAGTTGCAAACCTAGCTGAAGCAACACTAGGGAGAATGATTTAGCCCAGGATAAGGAGGCTGACAGTATAATATAGCTCTCCTGGGAAAAGCAGTCGAGGTTTGAGGAAGCTCCAGTCTTTGCTGGCTAACTGCAGAGTGCCCTGCAATCTCCACTACAGATTGGCTCTGAACTGTCTTGAGGGAAACCTAACACATTCCTGTTGGCATCTCTGCCTGCCACACTAGCTCAGATCTTTCAGTTGAACTCTGCCTCATGTTTGCTCACTCAGACTGACAGTCAGTGGGGACAGTCAGGGTCCTTGCTATAAGTCACCTAAGTTATCTTGGAGCCSAAGCTTATGATTTAGAAAAGTACTTCCTTACCCCACAGGTTGTGATGACTGGATCCTTAAACACACTGCAGCACAGTTGGCAGCACAGCTTCACAGAAGGTTGTTCAGCAAACACCAGCGGCTCCTGAAAAGGAGGAGAGAAAGGGACAGAGACAGCACAAGAATCAGTGTGGGGCCTCCCTCTATAAGTGCAGGAACTTCCAGGTCTGCACAGGGAACACAGCTGTCGAGCAGTGAGCGTGAAAGGGCACAGGGGACACTAAGACTTTCATTATCTCCAAATAAACTTTTGTCTGGATCTGCTGATTTTAAGTATGTAAGAAGCAGGGAAGAAGTGAACTTGGGAGTAGCTAAAGACCCTCAATGCATTACAAATCAGGGGCTACTAGCATCTCGCAGGATCAGGATCCCTGACAGCAAACTGCACAGACCAATTTTTTTGTTAGAATAACTCAAGTCATCAGAACTGTGGCAACTGCACTGTCTGCAAGCTTTGCTCAGCTGGACTGAACAGTGTGTTGTTGAAAATGTCTTGAGTACTAAGCCTGAAGTTTAGAAGCAGTTTTAAAAGTTTGCCCTTTTCTATTTTTGAAATGCTCTGAAGGAAGGGCTCTTTCATACCCCTGTGGAGGAGAAACAACATTGCTTCTACCAAAATGGGCCCATCTCTGCATTCGTTTTTACCAACGAAGACTGCTGGAGCACTGGCTCTGAGCACAACTTCCCCAAGAAGCACAGCTCTCAGCTCTCCACCGGAGCAGGGTTCTGCATTTCAGAGCGTTYCAAACCAATCACTGCAGCTCAGTCTGTCTTTTCATCTTGTTCTGCTCTCAAAACTGCAAATATAACCCTCTGAGTTCCGGCACATGAAATGCACTCTTATCTCAGATCTGTGGCAAAATGCCTCCCGATCTTTTATGTGTCCAGTCTGGGGTTAGTCACTGGGTCACAAGCTAAGCTCTGCTTGAAAGTGTCCATCCCTACAAAGAGTCACATGTGGACAATTCCTTGCACCCTCCTGGGGTTTACGATTGTGTTGTTACAATTGTGGAAAATCATTAGAATTGTGTTATTCTTGCTGTCTAGGGCTAGATCAGCAGCCTAAAGTTTTGCAACCCCCTACAGCTCTGCAACAGAGCCAGGGGGATCACACATGACTTTGCAAAGACTTACAGCTTTTCTGAGAAGCAGAAGAGCCTCACCACTGTCCCTTCTTTACACATGGGAAATGGCACACAAGGAAACAAACTAACTTGCAGAAGTCAGTGGCTTAAAAGTTAAAAACAGATTAAAACCAAATTTAAAACCTGACAGCCAGGACCTACTCACCAAAAACTCAGACATCACCAAAATCTACGCCCRTGATAGCTCTACATACTCACAACAGTCCATTAAATTACTCTTATGACACTGAACTTCCTAATCCTGCTCCTTGAGACAATCCCAAATACCTACTGGCTCCTCCTCTTCCTCATGAAGTGAGAACGTCGAGCGTAAGGACATGTTGGACTCAGAGTGCAATGAACGGACGGAGATAGCAGAGTCAGAGCGACGTGGGGTGCTGATCGGAGGCTTCAAAAAGATAAAAACCAATTCTTGTTATTGCAAATAATTCCCCTGCTCCAGAACCCTACGCACAGAGACTCCAAATTCAATCCCCCCTCCATTTGCTGCTCCATTTGTTCATCCAGTCTGCCAAGCTGCATTGAATGGTCCACAGAAGTAGTACGCTTCACTGCTGCATGCCATTCCCAGTAGTCTGGGAAAACTGCACCACACACAGAGACAGCAGAGGCATCGTTCGGGTTTAACATACCCCACTAAAAGAGGCTGACATCTAAATGCCAAGCGTGTAACTTTCTCAAAGGTGCATTTGTTAATATACTTACTGTGGCTACATGCAAAGCAATGGTTTGGAAGAATTAATCCTTCACAGAAAGCTTTGTAAATCTCCCCCAGAGACAGCCACCAAGTTCTGCAATTTCTATAATCTCTGCAGCAGCACTTGTTGTTTCACTCGCTATCTAACTCCTGCCAAATTTCTTTGCGTAAGTGTAGAGACTTCCTTCTATTCAATTCAGTAACAGCCTTGCTTTGTCGCTTCCTGTTTGGGAGGGGAGAGCCAAGTGGACACTGAATGCACCAATCAAGAAAAATCACACTGGCTGCAGAGTCCTTGGGATTGGCTTTGAGGGGATGTTGCCCCTGGAATATTAACCAGAGGCACATCTCAAAGATGCAACTTAACGTCAAAGCAAGAATGGAGCAAGCTCTTCAGAATAAGAAGGGATTGGACTTGGGGGCCTAGAACAGACACAACAGCCTGTAGCACCCTGCTGGGTTACTCTAGAAGAGATTCTGTTGGCAAACTCAGAATAAAAGTCTTCAAGGAACAGAATGAATAGACTGACAAAGAAATGGCAGAATGAAGCCACAAGCTTCGAAAGTTTAACATCAAGAGATGACCACTGTCCAGCTTGTTTCGATCTGCAAGTATCACACCTGTACCTTGCCTGGTTGTAGCCTGCATCCTTGGTAGTCATAGAACTGCCAGTTGGAAGGGGCTCTGGAGATTGCTGGCCCGGCTGCCCACTTGAAGCAGGACTATCCCCAGCATTAGATCTGGCCAGCCCTGGCTTTGCCTAATTGAGCCAGAAAAGCTCCAAGGATGAGATTCAGCCTCCTCTGTCATCCCTGTCCTGCACTACCTGCCAAGCAGTAAGTTTTTTCCCTGATGTTCTCTGAAAGTCACAAGCTGCATTTTGTGGTGTTTGCTATGGGCGAAAATGTTTAACATCCATCCCAAGGACAGAAAAAAAGGATACAAGAGGCCAGCTAGGAAACTCAGCAAGAAAAGAGGAGGAGCTTCAGAAGGTATATTTCCTAGAAAGAGAATATACCGCAGTCAAGTGCAGTTCTTGGCCTCCAGAAGAGGAACAGTCTAGGATTCTGATGGTTCTTCACACTGCTCTGCTTTGCACTTTTTTATCATAGTAGCTTAAAAATGCTGCATCTGCTTAGAAGCCAAAGTCTAAAACTTTTTCATGCAGAAGGCATGCTTATTGGCTAAATATGTAAACCTTAAGGCAGAATGGTTATAATGAGGTGAATCAATTTTATGTATGTATCCATTAATTTTAATATTTCCTCCACTAGTAACAGAAGTTATTAAAATAACAGGAGTGATTGTGCTTAATTTCTGCTCTGGAGGTGACACAAAGACTGCAGCATCAAAGGCAGGCTCTGCAGGGAGGCAGTTTTACCAASAGCAACATCCTGTGTGGATCACTGTGCGAGGAGGGGGACAAGAGCACTTCCAGGAGGCAGGGGCAGAAGACGCAGCCTTGCAACASGGCCGCCTCAGTTCCCAGGCTTCTGGTTGGGCTAATGCTGATGTAAACTGAGCACGGGAGAAACCGATGTTTGAAGAAAGACTGCTCCACTGGGACCGCAGTGACAACACTGAACGGCAGAGGTGTGTGCTCGTGTTTACTGCCCCTCTCGTTATCTGCGGCCTTTGCTTTTACTAAGTAAACAAGGCTGACCCAAGAGTCCTCAGCTCTACAGGGTCAATGACTGCATCTCTTCCCAGTCCCAGCCTGGCCTATTTAGAGCATGAGCGCTCTTTGCAGGGTAAGGACAATTTTTTATCCTTAGATGTATGTAGCAGCTGGCAGAAGGGGGGGTGTACTTGCATTGCAAACAGAATAGCGGGGCTCAGGAACACARGACACCCACCGTACGGGCACACGTCCAGGTTACAGGGCACCCCTGCGCACCCCAAGCCCCGAGCACAGGGCTGTCCCACAGGTTTTGCAGATCCAAGCCCTG
Source organism: Rhea americana (assembly GCF_003343005.1). Taxonomy (NCBI): domain Eukaryota; kingdom Metazoa; phylum Chordata; class Aves; order Rheiformes; family Rheidae; genus Rhea; species Rhea americana. The sequence continues at coordinate 30,332 of NW_028185939.1, forward strand.
CAGAGTTCAGGGGCTAGGTCCCAAAAAGCAGCACTATGGCCAGGGTCAGAAGTGGGAGGATCTGTCAGAAGGGCTCCATCTCCCCAGGGCTCTGCAGCTGTGCCAGGGCTATTTCTGCTCTAAACGTCAAGTCCATTTTCAAACAGCCCAAGTGATAGAGCTGCTCAAACATCTTCTGATAGAAGACTAATAACTTGTGGCTGGCAGATAACTCAGTCCAGCCTCTGGTTCACTGACGAAGCTGCCTGTAAACAAATGAGACTTTGGACAGCCACAGCCAGCTCTTCATCCACTGGCGTATGTTTGCCCCATATTCAGCCGTAGTGTTTAGATGTAGTTCAGAACTGGCCCCTTTCTGCCATATCATCTCCAAAAGGAGCCACTATATAAAGGGGAGCCAGACCTAGAGTACGGTACTYGCTCCTGTTTCCTGTAGGCAGAGCRTGCCTGGGAACACGTGGCACCGTTTKCAGGAAAGATGACAGCAGACACGCTAATAATCCCCGCCTTGCATACAGAACACTCTGCTCTGCTTTTGGTTTCATTAACAGAAGCTTTAAAAAGAAAGAAAAAGGCGGCGGGGGGGGGGGGGGGCAGTCACAAGAGGGCTCTGACTCGTCTCCAGCTGCCTCTGTGATGATGGCTGACAAGTCTTTGGCAGCTTTTGGAGAAAGGAAAACTTAGCGATCAGGAAGGGAAATCCCAGATTATTTCTTGACAAAGCAAAGGAAGCTACACAAAGAGGTTAGTGAGAGTTTGTCTGGAGCGGCAGGCAGAGCAGGGCTGTGGCGCTTCTGGTTTTTAAGTACCTCATGCCGCAGGCTGCTTCCTGAACCAGTCATTACTCCTCTTGCTATTTTTGCTTAATGATGTTCAGCACTCTAGGGAAAGCAGGCTGAGACTGTCCAAGAGGACTGGGGCTAAGACCTCGAAGAGCTCTCCCTTATTCTTGGCTGCACACCTCACTTTGCCATACTGGGGCTTTCAAAGCAGTCAGGGAGCTTCACTGTCAGACATGACTAAACCTAATGCCCTTAGCATGCCCTGCTCCCCTGAAAAATCCTCTCCTCTGATTTGTTACAACTGTACTTCTCATGAAAAGAGCAGTGAACACAGCATTCAGTCCACCAGATCAGTGCCTACTGCCAAGGGCTTGCTGCAACAGTGGTCTAAGACCATGGCGTCAGCGAGGTGATGCAAAGATGCATTTGCCAAGGACACAGGCCAAATATTCAAAGGACTTTTTGAAAAACGAACACACACCCACACAAAACACAGCAAGGTCCATGAGCAACAGAAGGAATTTTATAGGATGCTGACGACAAACCTCTTTGCAATTTGGTATCAAATTTATTTTAAGAAGTGTCRTAGCTCCATACTGTTACTGCCACCCCAGTCTCTATCAGTGCCTAACTTAATCAGCAGCCATGATCCACCTATCCCTGGCTCTGAAGCTGCATCTTGTAACCTGATAAGCAGCCTTGGCTACTCCAAAGTCTACAAGTACTTGCTTAATATGAAGAATCTACTCATATGCTTAAATCTAAACAGGAGCTTGTGGTTATGAGATGTGGCTGGAGTACTAGGGACACTAGAAGATCAAAGCCTTGGTGCTGTCTGTTCACTGAGGTTTGCCTTCCTGTTGCTGTTCTTCATTTAACTGAATTAATTGATTTAGTTGATCTTAATTTCTCTTTAAGCAGCCAACCATGAGACCTGTCAGATCACTAAATCTCCAAAAAAGAAGTTACTGGAGTGTGTGAAACGAAGGAGGGAGCCTGACACAAAACAGGMATGTGCTTTTCTGGAAAGGTATTGCGAGACATGGGAACGGTTTGCGTGAGAAGACCCCACTGATGTAATCCCCAGGGGCTGAGTGTAGTTTATAGCACCAGATGTCCTGCTCAGTAGGTTTCTGACCTGCTCCTTGTGGTCAGAAGCCACAGGGCAGATGGAAAGACGAAGGGATTTTCTGGTCATAACTGTGGGGCCAGCTGTGCCGTTGGGCTGGTGGCACTGCAGCGCTGTCCATCCAGCAGGTCACGATCGAGGCTGCCTAGCCTCAGCCATGGCCTCAGATATTGCTGGCAACTCTGCTTCCTCCTGAGTTCAAGAGTAGACTCAGGGCACACTGCTCACAACAGAAGGCAGAAACATCCACACAAATAGGCCTGTGGGATTTGCAGCTCCTGGACTTAGTAATCATGTACAAATTTCAAGCCAGTCCAAAAATGAGCACCAGAGCAGTGCCAACCTAATGCCCCAGGTAAGAAGCTCTCTCTGCTCCCCCAATGCTCCAAGCATGAAGACAGCTGGGAACTGCTGAGGCTGGATCTGTCTCTGGTGCAGAGATCTGGCACTGCATCAGATAACAGCGCAGCGCACAGGAAGGATGAGGGAGGCAGTGWAGTCCGGAGGAGCACCAGACATCTCTCATTTGAGATATAACCAGCTAAGCCGGACAGGAGGGGGGCTCCTGCCAACACCTACCATGCCATCGTCCTCATCTCGTGGGGAGTAGGTGAGTGTGCTGGAGGAGGATGGGGTCCGACGATGCTGTTTAAAAGTATTGGTCCCGTCAGCTTTAAAGCAAATAAAATAAAATAAAAAAAGGATTTAGGCTCCTCAGTACCACTGCCAAGCTATGGGTTCCTGCAGCTCTAAGTTTTCCTTGGAAAAGACTAGGGATTCCTCCACTCCAGTTTTTGACCTGGATACATCAGTGTAGACAGAATTGTTCTGATCTCTGATAGCTTGTTGAAATGTATGCAACCCTTTGAAGGTTGCTTGCCCCMAAAAGAGCACAGACAATATTCCACCAGGTCCATCGGTTTAAAAAATTATTAGAAGGAAACCTTACACTCCCATACATCTCAGTCACCCACAAAATTTGCTTAGMTCAATGGAGGTCTGGATATTTTATAACATGGGAAGCAGGTTAAATTAAATTGGAAATATTTATATGAAGATCATATTACTGACTTACAAATTTTAAATGTAAATATTCAGGAGTCCAGAAATATCTAGAGTCCCAAGTCCTGTACAAATGTAATCCAAATCCTTCCCTCAGGCAGATGTGCATTTCCATATCTAAATCAGTGTTACAGTTTCTTATCTTTAATAAAGTAAAAGCATTTTTATTCCAAACTGAAAGCAAACATCTTCGTACATGTATCCCACTGTCAGGGCTCAGACTCACTCCTTGCCTGCTGGGCTTTGAGGAAAAAAGCACAAGATTTTAAAATGAGCAGGTACTAGCAACTCCCCCTGTCTGAGCTAAAAATAGCTATAGGGATTTTAACCAAAGAGTCCAGAGCGACTCACATTTAGGCAGAAAGTGAAGATGGAAATTTTCAGCTCTGACAATGATTGTACAGGAAGTCACAGGGAAAAATAGAATTTGGGACTGAGCTGCGTATCAAATCCTGCTGTAYTATCCTAATTTCAGGAAGGGCTTCCCAGTGGCACTGTAAAGACATTTCTGAACGTACTCATTCCTGTCATGCCTGATGATTAGATGCCATGATTAAATAACACCAGGGCTGTGTAATACTAAAGATAGCACCTGTCTGTAATGAACATACAGTAATTCTCCCAACAGCTTCATGATCTGTGAAGCAAACAAACAAAATTGGGAGGAATCACGCGCAGCTCTCCAGGGAGAGAGGAGAAGCTCCACACCTGAAATGCACTCACCCTTTGTGATGGTGGTCACAGCAGAGTAGGCCGGCCCAAAAGTTGTTTCCATTCTTGTCTGAAATATGGACAGAATGAAGGTCAGTGTGTATAAGTCCAGCACAACTGAAAGCTTGTTATCACTCTTGAATTGGTGAAAAACCATACATATATAATATATATTCCCAAGTTTCACCTGTGAATACTGYGATTTTTAACATGGTAGAAAGTACGAAATTGTCAGCAGCTATCTTCATTTTCTCAAAAGAAAGGATGAGAAGATGAGAAGCAGTCCTAGCTCCTGTCCTCTGCTAATAGCTGCAGGCCTTACCCCGTTAGTGTTTTCAGAAGCAGTGATGTTTGTTGTGCCACTGGAGAAACGATTGTAGCGAGCGTTCTTGTTTGAGCTCATAATCTAGACCAGCATTTGTTAGTCATGGAAAGTTTGCTCTGCAGAAAGACAGAAAGAGAGAGTTAGTTCATTCTATATACTTCCCCGTGCAAAAGGGCTCAGAGAATGCTCTCTCACAGCATTAAGTTCATTAAGTTCAAGTATTTACCTAAACTCAAACAAGCTTGGTTTTTCAGAAGCAACTCGCAAGGTCAGAGTCATGTCCCTTCAAATCATTCTAGGATGAGCATTCAGCATTTTTAATAATATCAGGTATCTTTTAAAATGACAACTTGATCACCCAGATACTGGAACACTTGTACACACTACCTGCTTTTACAAGCGTAGGACTGTTTTAATAGCAAATGAAACTTCTCAGGAGACTACACCAAGAAAGACAGCATCCCACTGGTGGCAATATATGGCAGTCCTTTCAAAACATTACCTGTTGCTTCCCAAAATATTTTGCACAGAATAGTGATTAGTAAGCAGCATCCTAAAAGGCAGCTACCTCCAAGAYAGACCACAACAGTAAGCATGGAGCAGACTGCACAACAGCAGACAGGAGATTCTGGCCAAGACCACAGACAAAATTCCCCTCTCACAAAGCACGAAAGGGAGCTGTGTGGTGCAGAGGGCAGAGAAGGTCTCTGGATGTAAAGCTACACCAGTAAAACCCTCATCTCATTAACTCCATAGCTTAAGCYGAGGTGACCTGGAGGAAAGGGCCCAGAGAGCCTGTTCACTCTCAGCTTTGAAGCCTAGGCCATCTTCTCAGCATACAATAGAAACAACCTATTCTGCCATCCCACTGGGTTTTGCTGAAGCATGAGGGGTTGTGATTCCCTCACAGACCACCCAGCTACAGAAGAGGGTCCCTGGAAACTCGGCAGCCTCCCACCACAGGTCAGCTGGAGTAGGAGAAAGGGCTATGGCCAAGGAGACCTCCCCGGGAACTGTGTCGCCTGGGGCAGGCTTTGCAGTACTTCCTGGCRTTTCCAGTCAAGGAAACCAAAGTCTAAACTTCGCTGCACCCTCAGACATTAAGGCTGCCTTATAATCAAAAGCATGATTAATACAGGCCTCATCCTGTTCTTGTGAGGAAGCCAGTGGGAATTTTACTATTTAATTCAAAAGCCCCAGATAGTACTGCTGAACACAAAAGCCTGGGACRGATCTCAGGAGAGAGCAGAAATCCCACATTTGATTTAGTTATATTTGCATTAAGAGTTCTTTCAAGCATGGTCTAAGCTATAAGGTCAAAGAAACCAAGAAAGAAAACTTACTTCAATTAATACATTTGTGATTCTGGATCCCACTCCCAACTCCTGTTCAGAACAAGCCACAAATTCTAGATCATGAACCCAAAAGAGAAACCATCTGTCCTCAGAAGTCAGGAGGGCCCACTTCTCTTCTTCAGTTGTTTACGCTATTTTAGTAGATTCAAATTTGCCCAGTCAAGTGATTGCACAATGATAATCTGTAAAAACACACAATTTGCTTTCTTTAACCTCYGTTGAAATCTGATGCTGTTTTGAAGGCATGAATTTATGCTGTTGTCCTGGCAAATCTGACAGGATGCTCTCAAGGAATCCACTTCTGAGCCACAGCATCAAAGCTGCTCCCGCAGGAAGGAGCAGCACGTCTCCTCTGCTGCCGTAAGGAGGTGCTTCTGGCTTCAACAGAAGTTTCCACCAAAGACAAGGATTCAGCAGGGGACAGAGCCCTCCCAAGCTGACTTTTTATCCTTGCAGCTGAAAGGTGTTGTTTGTCCTCACAACCTGTCTAGCCTACCCAAGGAGCCAGAGACCCTGCACTCCAGGAATAATCTGCTCAAGAAAAATCCTGATTAAAGGATCCTTTTCTGTCTAAGGCATAGTTAAATCTTGGTGCTTTCAYTGCCAGCAGCAGAGTCCAAGGGCTAAACAGACAAACCAGACATCTGCAGTGAGAATAGACAGGCCAAAAATGGTTTACTAAAACACTACCAAAATCCTCTATTGCAGGACAAGAGACAACGGCCAGCAAAGGATGCTGTGGAAGAAACACCTCGCAGTTATTCTGCAACAGGCCAACGCAGAGCTCCTGGCCCCTTTCGGAATGCATCTGGTTCTAGCCCCTGGCTGAGAGGAYACCGCTTTGCCCAGGCTTTCATATACAGAGTTCACACTGCTCAAATTCTAAACTTCTCGGTAGGTGAACTGTCTTGGGTGTTTCTAGCAATTGCCTTTTTTGTATCTGAGGGAGACGAGTCCTGGATCTCCAAGCACTTCATAAAGGAGATCACCAATTTCCCTACTTTACAGAAAGGGAAACTGAGGCTCAGAGGGAGACATGATCAAACAACGCAGGTGCAAAGCTTGGCCTCACGCAGGACTTTGTGAACCCCAGTCTAAGAGCACATCAGTCTCCTCTGCAGAGGCCCGGTGCAAAGTGGCTGCACGCATGGCCAGTCCCTCCCTACGTGCACAATTTAAACACTGCAAACGGCACACTCAGGCAAAGGCAAAAGATGTCCTCAGCCAACGCTCTGCTAGCRGCTGCCACATCTCAGCCTTGCCTGACACAGCACTTTGCGCTGTTCATTGCGGTTCTTCATCAGGTAACTGTCAGGCAGCCAGTTTCCAGCAACAACACAAGCCAGGACAATCACTGCTCCGACATCCAAACTCTTGTAAAAGGCTGCAGTCTAAAAAAGCACCCCACCTTCCTTCCAAAAGAGGGAGAGCAAGACAGAGAATGAGAGACAGAGAATGAGAGATCTGGATAATGTTTCCCTGCATCTGAAAGCACTGCACTAGCCATTTCCCTTAGGAGATGCTAAGCAGAGTTGCTGGAGTAGTCTCAAGAACAGCAGGAATGAAGCTGTGTTGTGCTGCTGCATTATGGAGACCTGACGAGTTTAAAGCTGGGCTCCGGCATGCAAGAAGTTTCCATTGGCCATCAAGATCCCTTTACTCCTTTTATTAGTTCCTCAGAGCACAGATAGCAGGAAGCAGGGAGAAGGCAAGTGATAGGGAAGAGGAGAGAGACAAAGCTTTTGCATAATGCACTGGCCTTGACCACAAGAGATCCAGGTTTGAACCCMACTCAGCCTCTCCTCTTCCAAGCTCAGGCAAGCCACTGGAGCACGCCGGGTTCCTCCCTGCACCAGTCTCTTTGGCTTACTTCTTCTGCACAGCCTGTCTGGGTTATAAACTCTGAAGGTCAAAGAATCTTTGTCTGGGTATCTATGCAGTGCCTAGCACAAAAGGGTCTCTGCATTGGCTGGGGCCAGTGATGCAGTGCTAATAAATAATGTATAAAACAAGTAGGTCCATGAGTGATGACACTTCTGCTGCCACATTTCCTGCGATTTTGTGTCTTGTGATTGCATTATCTCACGTTTGCATGCATCCCTGATGTTCCCCTCCTATACAGGTTCCCTACTGCCTGACGATACAGCTAAACTCACCAATCTTTTCTTAACGCAGATAGATATAACTCCTGGCAATGCAATCCCTTGGAGACTGTCCTCCTCATCAAATCTGCATGAGGCTGGCCAACAGCCTAARACGACTTTAGTAGAGGCTGATAAACTGATTCATTTCCTTAGAAAAACAACCTACAAAAAGAATCAAATACATTTGCCCCCTTTCCAGTCTTTTCCAGGCTATAAAGCCTTTAGGACTTTACAGGTGCACCCTGCACTGCAGAATACTGCCACAATCACATTGTCTCATTCTTATCATCATTTTGACTTAAACTGGCAGCAGTGTGGCCAGGGTAGACAACACTAAGCCTGTGGGCTGAGACCTGGTTCGATGGATTTTCCTCCTGGTGGGATTTCTGCAGCTTTTGCAGAGGACAAGAATTCAGTGACTGAACTGTGGTGTTTGATTTGAAGGACAGGGCCTGGTAAGCATGAAGCTGTTGAGATTACTACTCTGGAGAAAGGATTCAGCACCATCTTCCTCCCACACAGAGTGGAGGTAGAAGGGCTCTGCATTTCAGAAAGGATACGGACTCACGACTCCTTCCTCAGAGAACTTTGGCAGCCTCTATCCAGACAAAGTATATCCAGCATCACTCACAAGAGATGGGGAGTGATATACTCCATCATGATAGCATTAAGAGAACTGGCATATCAAATATTCTGACAGGTTTTAAAGCAAGCAACCATCTCCACAGGGAAGCAGAGGAAGCCTGCCCTTACGGAGGACTGTTGGCTGTCTTCAGATTCAGGCAAATGCTTCATCCTCTTCCTTTCCGGGTATTCTCTTCAAACAGAACATATGGAAACTTGAAAAAGCAATGGGAAAGCACTCACCATGGAGCACACTGGGATAGAAAAAACAAGAATGAGGACAACTAATAGTTTGAATAGTTTTTGTAATACCATTAGATGTAGCATCCCTTGTATCTATTCCAGATGGAAAGCACAGTGACATACAAACACTTCAGTTTTTGCAAACAGTGACTTTTGGTTTGCCAGTCAAGGATGTACCTTCATGACCCTTTAAATAACTGCCTTTGAAATGTTTGTGCAGAATAAGAGAGGTTTTCACTGGGATGCAACTCACTGAGGGTAATGCAGCAAGTCATGGAACTGGTTAAGGCATTAAGCAGGCACCTCTCTAGTAAATGCATGTACACTGTCTCACTGTTTCTTGCAATGGATGTGAGATGCCTACTGATTTCAACACATCTTGAATGAATCCAAAATGAGCATGGGCTGGAATACAGGGGTTTCCCACTCTGCTTATAAGCACGCCCTGAGCTCTGCAGCTTAGCTAAGCAACCTACCTGCAAGTAGCAGAAGGGAGCCTGCTTCACGTCTGCTCCGAAAAGTAAGCAGAGGAATGCAAACAATGGAAAAAATGTTGCATGGAATATCAGCCAGCCTGCAGAACACCAGTCACTGCACAAATATCTGCTTTCAGCCCAACTCTGTGACCATCATATATAAAAATTGTCTCAACAGAGCAGACACCTTTCTGGAGCACCGTCTGACAACACCCTCTGCATCTCCAGCACTTCCCAGAGGTATTGAAAAAGGCCTTTTCCAACTGATATCAAAGAAGTTAAAAGGAGGCAGAAAAGAGATGGTGTTCCTGACATTAATACCAGCTTCTTACAATCCGGTATTTCTTGCAAAAATCCCCATCAGATTTCTGAACTTTGGCTTGGCAACCCAACACTTCAGTTATACTACCCCGTGTTATCTTTCCAGGAGAATGAGCACCCTTCCCAGACACTCCGTGCTCCTTCCTATGACATGCTGTGCTAGCGTTGGGCAGCTCTTATCCCAGCACTGATCACACACAAGGTTGTTTAGCCTGCAGGAGCTCAGCTGAATCAATTTGAGGAGATGCAGATGATGGCTGATCTACAACACAGCAAAAGTATCAAATATTTTCTGTTACAAAAATGTATATGTACCATGACTTAGAAATAGAACTAAAATTTGCTGGAAATCACAGAATTCTTTGTGTTGCTAAGTTCTTCTTAGATGACCAAATACAAAGGGGCTCCAGAGCATCCAAAGATGCTCCCTGAACTTCTCTGCCAACTCTGTAGAGCAGCAGGTCAGAAGCCCCCATGGCTGGAACCATTTTCCTGATTTTCTTGTGCAGGACTCTACAGGGTCAATTATGGCTTATTGCAAAATGGGCTGAAGAGACATCCTGATAGCTGCAGTGAGACAGCTGCATTTGCTCTGGTAGGCCAAGAACTGTTGAAAGAACTTATGTAGCCAGGCAGCACAAGAACATAAGGCTGTCCCTCTGAACAGAAGAGGCCTACATGAACCCCGATGTCTGGAGACTGGCTTAGCCTATGATCCAGACTCCTTGCCTGGAGTTAACTTTTTCACATGCAACTTCAGCATTTTTGATAGAAAAAAAGAGAGTGGGAAAAAAGATCCATGTTGCCTGGTCCTTATTTTGGAGCCAATTCCTAACTTGGGAATCACACTACTGCAGACATAATGACAGTGCTAGGCTTTGTGCTCTGGATATTCTCACGRGGGCAAGACAGGCACAGTGTGAATCCCCTTAGGTAAAATGTGGCACTCCAGGGGAGTGCAGGGCAGATGCAATGCCCTACACTGCAGAATGTCTGTTTGCCAAGAAACCCGCAAACGGCTCAGCCTTATGCAATCAATGGCCCATAAAGGTCAGCTACAGGGCCTAGGTCTGCTTTGTTCCTCGTTTTTCTCCCCCAGTTCATTGAAGTTGTCTCTAAGGCTATGCACCCCTGCTGAAACTGCCGGGCTGGCAAAATTGTACTCAGCAGGACTGTTTAGCTGCTAGAGAGTGAAGCCAATGCATGCAGCTTGCCTTGTGAGAAAGGCAGGCATGGGGTTATCCTGCTCTGCCTGGGAACAAGTCTTAAATGACACGAATTTCCTTATTGCCTCGTCTGTGTATTTTACGGTAARAGACACAAGCTTCTGTTCCTCTTACAACACCACAACCAGAACGGCCCGGGTTACACATTCTTTATAGTATTGGCACATCTCTGGGGAAATATTATTACAAAAGCAAAAAAGCACTGTGCTGCTGCAATAGCCCAGCTCAATGGGACAAGGGCAGAAGGGAAAGGAAAGTAGGTGCTGAGAACGGGGTGGACTATGTCCGCTTCCCCTGCACGTCAAGGACTCTTCTAGGGAAAGGGACATAGCTAGGAAAGTCAGGTCCAGTTTGGACATGCTCTTTCTGCCTTGTCCTTCTGCAGTAACCCACATTTCCTATCCAGGAACTGATTCTCAGCATCCCATAGCAACCTGCAAGAGAATATCTCAGACCAAAGCACAAATGCAACAAAATTCATAAGCTCAACCGTCAGCTCTCCACAGCTCTACAGAGGCAACCATGGGACAGTCTCTTTAGCTTTCCTAGTCAGTGTCTCTGGGAGAAAAAGCACTCACTTCATAAGCACTTGTGAAGTTCATTAACAGGATTTAAAGAACATGGTGATAACTATGCACATTAAGTCCAACTCTGAAAACACAGGCCAGAAGAATGTGAGAGCGCTACAGTAGGTCATTAGATAAGACATCTCTCAGGACAGGTGAAAGACAGGAAGCAAAGTGTGGAGCTCAATGGACACTTGTCAGGATAGGGAACACCCTGCAAGGGTTCCTCCAGAACTACTATTGAGTAAGTTTTATTCAACATCTTCATTCACCTTTGAAAAAAGAGTAGATAATGATAAGGTTGCAGATGATAGTAAGATCTTTTGGGTAATCAAATACCATGCTGCTAGTGAGGAATTCCAGAAAGGCCTCATAAAGCTGAGGGGACAAAAAGGTTGCAGATGAGCTTTTATGGAGAAGAAATACAACGCAATGCATCTAGGGAAAGATAATATAAAGAAGGCCTATACAACGTTCCGTGCAGTAGTCCAATGCTGGAAAGAGATCTTCAAGTCTTCATTGATGATTATCTGGAATTATCTGTAAGAGGGCAGCAACAGACAAAAAGGCCAACAAAATGTTAGGCATCATCAAGAAACAACAGAGAGGGTATCATTTGGGTGCCACATAAAACTTTGATATACTTGTATCTTGAGCACTGCCTAGAGTTCTGATCTTTGCATCTTAAGAAGGACACAGTGTAGTTAAAGAAAGTTCATGGAAAGTTCGTGTAGCTACTGCCTTCTGAAGAGAGATTAAAGAGGCTGGGACTCTTCAGTTTGGAAGTTTTGGCTGAGAGAAACATGATCACGATTCACAAAATCATGAAGCTTGTGAATAAACTAAATGTATGACTGTTATTGCCCCAACCCTACAACAGTAGGCTTAGTGGACACTCAGTGAACCTAGTAGGGGACTATTTAAAACAAGTAGCAGAAAACATTTCATTCTGCAAATAGTGAATTTCTGGAACCTGCTGCCACAGTAGTCCGTAGGGACAAGCAACAACAGGTTCAGAAAGGTTTCAACTAATAGCTCCACAAACGGATATTAAAAGGATTCATCGGGGATGTACCTTACAACATCCCTAATCCAGCTTCTGTRAATGCCGGGGGATACGAGGCAAATGGACCGTAGAAAGCACCCAGGTTCACGCGCGCTTCCTGAAGAGCACCCCCTTTCACAGCTGTTGAACACAGAACAGTGGCTAGGCAGACCAACGCTCCGCTCCCGGAAGGCATTCCTCACGCTCTTGGAGTGACGCAAGCCGCACACACTGACACGCACAGTCAGCGTAAGAAGAATATGAAGTGCGAACAGTTCAGYCTTACCAACAGAGCATGACACTTCCACCGAGTAGGGTTTTGCTTCTGTGGAACAGAAACGGTCTTTTTATATTTTACAAGTTTTTACACTGCTCTTAAAAGTCATACAAACTTCTCTGAGCTACTAAAAGTGAGACCATGATTGTAGAGAGCTGTCATCAATAAAAATAAAAGTGATATTTTTAATTGCTGCTACTTTTACCAACACTAGAAATGACTGCAGAGCTGAAAGTGCACATYCAACAGCTTGAGGGAAGACAGCTGTTTGAACACTGTCATTCCTTTGTGCAAATACAGCGTAGAAAGGGAAATCATTTTGTATTAAGTGCTTTCCTCTTCCTAAAGGGTAATGAGTCCTTGGGACGGACAACTAGTTGCTTTGATGTTAAAACTGAAGGAATAACTTTGAAATGTGCCTGTAATTGGATCAAAAGTGATTGTTTTAGTGGAACAAAGCATCTCATTTTTCCTAATATCTAAAGCCAAACTAGAGCAGAGGCCAGCGTCCACTGGCTTCCATGATACAAAAGCCATACTTGAAGAAGTTTTCCTTCCATTTTAGGAAACCTGGAAACATCTACCTACTACACTATTTTTCAAACGCAGAAGGCCCCGAAGACCATGTTTCAGAATCGGCTCACCCCTGTAACCTCAGATTGGCTGGCATTAGTTCAGTTCTCACGCAGTTACCACTAGAGTGCCCAGACTGTGGGAAATGGCCATGTTCAGAGTTCCTACACACAAAGCCCCTACTCAGAAGTGTTTTAAGAATCAGCCCTAAAATTACAGTGCTGCATTCATTTCACTGCTTGCAGTCTTTCCCACATGCTTATTCAAAGATCAGGCCCTTTCTGGGAATTTCACATTACAGATTTGTTAAAATAAGCAAAACAAAATCCCACTCCTGTTGCTGCCTGTCATGAGGGTAATGGCCCTCTCCTGTGTGCAAGTCATGGCTTCAAAGCCAGGTCATGATATAAAAAGATCATGCTTGAAAAGCTAAGAATAGTCACCTACACAAATCAGAGCAGAACTGGTAGCTAACTGGCCTTCCTCAGCCTGGCTCAGCAGCGAGGGAGCAAGGGGCTGCTGAGACCCCGAGTCCTGGCAGGCTGGTTGAGGCGGTGCTGTCAGAGTGGCAGGGCAGCTTTCCCTGCAGCGGGAATTCTGGAGAAAGGCTTGCAATTCTTTTAAAAAATATGATGACGATGGAAATGGCCAAGGGCTCCCGGAAGAAACGCGCAACAGAGCTTGCAGACGGCACTGCTGAGGCTCAGAGCTCTCCACAAATACTATCACAACCCAGGGAAGAAAATAGCAAAATATCCCTCCGCACTATTTACTGGCAGGGGACTGAACGGCATGCAAGGTCAGCAGCAAAGCCTGGATTATGGAGGGATTCATTCAAACCACAGTCCTGGCAGTACTGTACATGAGCAAGCAAAACCTTCTGCCTGGAAGGCTTCAATCTTGGCTGATCAGTTTAGAATTAGCAAGAACTCACATAGAAAATCACTGTACAAACCGAGCTCCTGCACCCTCCTGCTCACCCCTCACCTYCGTCCTGCACAARGCAGCCRCAAGCGCTTTGCCAAGGCTGCGGCAGGGAGAGGTGCCCGCGAGAAACAGAAACTAACCCACCCTCCCTCMCCTTAGTCCCTGCTCATTTACCAAAGTTCAAAAGCCATCTTCCACCTGGTCTGTGAAACAACTTAAGCACCATTAAATATGCTCATGCACGTAGCTTTTAGCAGTCACCAACAACACTGCAGTTCACCAGGAAAGGCAGAAGACGACTGGTCTCAACTGCTGCACTCCTCCTTCCTGAGATCACTCTGGTGGGCTCAAATCAAAGTTTCTTCTCTACTTCGTTCCTCAGTTGTGGTGCACTGCCACCGTTAAATTGCTCTGTCTTAGGGGTGGCTGAATTTCTCTGGCCTGRTTTATCCATCCTATAACACTCTAGGATTCTTCCAAATTAAAATCATAAGAAATCTGAGTCCATAATCATTATTCAAAATGCAGAGTCTCATTTCCTTCCCCTACTCTCTCCCTACACCCTCCACAGCTTTGAAACTTCATGACACAATTGTGCTCTCATTCTGGGTGCAATTAGACCATTTTAAAGACCCATCTGAAATGTGTCAGTTTCTTCACAAGAAAAAAAAATCCAGTAAATTTCAGTCATCTGCTCCTATTTGTACAGTTTCTTGGAACTTTTCCWCTGAGAACTAGCATGAGAGCACAATGCAAGACAGCTATCATTTACTGCCAGCGAAACTGTTAACCAGCCTCTGAGAAACAGAGAAAATTGTGGTACTTTACAGGTAGCAGAGAGGCTGGGCAGAATATGATCAAACTAATGACACTCACCCTTTGATAAACACACAGTAAATCCTTAATTCCTGAAGAAGCCAGTGGATGTGGACATTTTTACCAAGGCAAATCTAGTGACAGCTTTCAGACAGAGGCATGATACGATGTCCCACAACCACCTAACAACCCACTAGGAAAGCTGTGTTTACATTACTTCCCCAGTGTAAAAACAGCAGCTGTGACTTGGGGTGTAAGGRAGGGGGAGTGAAAGATACTACCTCCTCTGACAAACTTCGCTTGCTTTATAGAATATTGAGGATTTTGCATTTCTAAGACTACCAGAAACAAACTAAGAGAACATTTGCTATGTTTAGAAGTTTCTGACAGACATTTCTACATTTCTGGGTTGCTGTACAGTCGAGCATTACCACGTCCCTGCAAAGGTCAGTTTGAAACACCACAATATTAGCATAATGCAGTTCCAGCTAGTTGCAGGCAACAGGTACCCACTTCTAARCTGGGACTGGATTTCAGATTCATCYTGCTTCTTTACTAATATCCAGACAAGAAAATTATTCCTCCCTCACTACTGTCAGTGACTACTAAAACACAGCAACCACCTAATACTGATCTGCCTGGGCACACTGCTGCCACACTCCTGACATCCGCTACCCAGGAGGARCACTTTACCTTGAAGGAAACTCACCATCGGCTGTTCAAGCAGGAATGAAGAAGTGAAGCCTCGTAAGACGTGACCATGATCAAGTTCCTTAAGTTTTGGGCAGGCATTTACTTGGTCAAAATGTCTCTTCTGCTATCTGTGTGCTTGTATGAGTGTGTATTGCTTTTAAGTGATGTAAACAGAAAGGCATGCAGAGCAGTGGGCGATATGTAAATTCAGCTGGAAAATCCCACAGCTCAGCCAATCCCCGTGCTGTCTCGCAGCTTTGCCCTAGTTGCTCTGAGACTAAAGAGATTTAGTCTAGTTAAAAAAAATAGAAAGAAAGAAAAGAAAAACCACTCTTAGTGCACACAGATTTATTCCCCTGACCATGGAAATATCCARGGGTAGGACTGGCCATCACTCGCTTAAAAGGGAGTTTGAGTTTCTCAGCCTCTTTAGATAGTTCCCAGACTATTCATGATATCCAGCAGTCCAATAAACAGCAATTCAYTCTGTTTGTAGGGACAATCTAGGGAAATTTGGTTAACTAAGAATTGCCACAAACAGAAAGAGCATTCCTGGGCCAGCGAGCAGGGCTTGCCTGAAGGACAGGCATCGAAAGGGGGGGACTTCTACTGCTGAGAAACCTGCTGCACGCAGGAGAAAAACAAAACTTTCCCAGGATCAGGGCACTGCATGGCCCCGTTCCCCCACATAGCTTCCCACATTTATTACACCTCACTCTTAACATCAGTGACATAAATCGGTCAAAGCTCAGAATTCAGGGAATGCTAAAGGCAAAGAATGGGCAGTTTGGAAATGGTTATGCTGGGATGCCACTGCCCTGAGCTCCCAGGAGTGTGGCTAAGCTTGAAAGAGCGGCAGCATGTATCCTCGTGTTCACTGGAGTCAAAATTGGAAAAAGGATCAGGCCCATCTCCCTCGCCCCAGGCAGCTGCTACATCCTCCTGACCCAACACTATAAGCAAGGGGACACGCCCAATATGTGCCTGATCCTGCCCACAGCAAAGGAGTGCCACCAATCCAGGGAAGAACAACAGCCTAAAAAAGGGAAGGGAAGAGTTTTGAAAGACTYTGTCCGCACAATCTAAGGATTCAGGTAGCAAAGCCGGGCAGGATTTTCTCTCAGGTGCCTTTTTCCTGGCTCAGAGGAGCTTGATGGACACAATCTGAAAGGCAGGTACAATTACACTGTAAGRAGCACCATCTTCATGGCTAGAGGGGGCTAGTAGGATCCCCCGCAATAGGCAAATGTTCAGCCCATGAGGTGACTAACCACTGAACGCAAACTAAAGTCACCTGAAGCTGCAAAATATTCAGGATCAGCCCCAAACAAGGCACAGTCAGTTCTGCTGCAGTTCATCACAGGGTAGAGCAGGCACAAACACAATCACACTGGGCTCAATAACTTCCCTGAGCCCAAGGCCATGCTTACAGCTCTAACTGGGCTGTTGTGTTTGGGGGCCCCCAGGAAGGGAAAGGTTTACAGCAGAAGGGTTTCAGCCAGGTGACACAAACTCACCTGTGTGGCTTCATGAGTGGCATAAGACCATCAAAGGCTGCACRGCCAGAGAGAAGGGCAGCCATGAGCCCAGCCCCTCTCACCACCYATTTCTGCTACCACCCTTATGCTGGCAAAGCTGCTGGTATCTCCATGTGATCCCACCAATCAGAACACCAGATTGTCCGAAAACAAAAGGTTGAGGATTCTCTTGTTGGGTCCAATCAATCTCATCATGAAAATTCATATTTGGGTGTTATCTGTGAAGTTTTTTGCATTCCCTGACCACATAATCTGGTCACTCCATTTGATTTGGTAAAATTTAATCTCCCTCACTGTAAAGCATTTCTTTCTGCAGGGCAGTTTCACCTGCAAGTGATCTCTTGCTGCACGCTGTAGTGCTCCCCACTGAACAAAACAACAAAACAGCAAAGCTGGAACTTTTTGTATCATCACGGCTGGATTTATCATGGTCTTCTTCAGCCTTACTCGAGTAAGCAGTGCGCAGGGTGCAGGGGACCCCAGGATTTGGAGAAGGACCTGGCAGACTGTGGATCAGTTCCTTGATCCTGCAGTTTTCTTCATGACCCTTAGCAAATCCCAAGAACTCTTGGGCCCTCCATGCCCCAAGTGTGCACTGACCACAGCACTGTCTGTTCTCTTTTCARTCACGACAGTCAGCTCTTTGGACTCTTGGTTATTAGACATCTGTACGCTAGTCAACACAACGCAGCAACAATTTCTGGTAGTGCCTCCAGTGCTATTGCCTTGCAACAGCAGAAAAACACTGATTTATTTTAGCAAGAGCAAATGGATGCATGTAAAACAGATGGTAGGAGATCCCTGTCCAAAAGCAACTGCAAGGAGTATATGAGAAGGAGGTTAAGCAAACCCACTACTCTGGCAGCGAGGGCTGGAAAAGGACTGACACCTCTCCACAGAGGGTTATCTTCACCACAGTGCATCTCCTCCGAGCCACCAGGCTCCCAGGGAGCCAGGTAAAGGGATGCTGTCACAGAGGTAGTTGACTTTCTCATGCTATTTTCTCTCAGCAAGGGCATTCTGGAATCATCCTTCACTCAGACAGCCCTCTCCTCTGCAAACASACCAAACAGTCACTACAGCTCTAAGCAAGAATCACTGCCTCCACTGACAGACAGATGCTTGAAGCCAAAATGCAACAGCCATTTAATGGGAACACTACCTACTCAGAATAGGGTGAAAAGAATATATCACCACCTTGAAACTGCACAAGAACTCAAAGGAGGCAAATTAAAGTACTTCRGTCGAAACAAAGTGTTTGGTAACATTTTCAAAGTTGAAAAAACACAGTGCTATTCCAGAGTTCTTCACAACACAGTTACCTGCCCTAAAGAATTACAATAACCTGGACTTGGCTTGCTACACATATATCAAATTCTGCTGACTTTTTATACCAAGCCTTCTTCCCATGCTCATCCACTCCAGCAGACAAGACTGCCTGAGCCATTGTCTTTGATAGCACCTTACCTCAAAAGCAAGTTGAGCTGAAAGAAAGTTCACATGTTAGCGTTTCACACAGCACAACAGGATCATTAGGTCAAAATCATGGATCAAATAGGATAAAAGCATTTGACAGCAAGTCTGTAAGAAGAACAGTAGCTACAAGCTGGCAGGAGAATWAGGCAGAAGTAAAGAGGATTTTGAGCTGAAAGGACAACAGCACAATTTTACTGTCTGCTCTGAGCAGAGATGTGTAATTGTCATGAGGCAGTTACAGAAATCTACCACGAAATGTCCTATATTGCGTAAGTCGCAGACCCAAGGCAAGGAGGAAATGAGGTTACTCGGAGATCAAGAGAGAGGCACGAGCAACATGTGTCCCACGTCTCACAAGTGGCAGAACAGACAGCGACAAAACTAAACGTGCCCTGCAACGAGGTCTATCAAACAGCACACAGCGAAGGGAAGGCAGCCTGGCTGAGGAAAGCAAGACGCGGGCGAGATTTACTGTGCAACGCAGGAGGAGGCACGCCGGCTCCCTGGCGTGACGAAGATCACACAGACGCCCACACCGAGTTAAAAAAAAATCAAAACGGATGGGAAGAGGGAGGACGAAAGCACGGCGGTGCTGCCAGGCGGGCCGCAGCTCCCCGCTGCCCCAGGCGGGCCCAGGGCTCCGGACAGCCCGGGGGAACCGTCACGGCACCTCCCGGGGCGGGGGCAACCGCCGGCCCCGCTGCCGCCCCCGCCGAGCCCCAGCGCCCCCGGCCCGGCTCTCCTCAGAGCGGCTCCCCCCGGCCCCGGCCGCGGCCCGGCTCCCCTCAACCCCCCGGCCCGGCCCCCCTCAGGGCCCCCAGGGCTCCCCCCGGTCCCCGACTCCCCGGCCCGGCCCCGTTCGCACCTGGCAGCGGCGGCGGCGGCCGGAGCGCCGGTGCCCGGCCGCGGCACATCGCGGCCCCGGCCTGCTCCCCGCTCCGCTCGGAGCTCCGCTGCCCGCCCGGGCCGGAAGCCCCCCGCCCCGCGCTCCTCGGGACTTGTAGTCCTGCCCTCCCGCCTCCCGCCGGCTCCTGCCGAGCCTTAGTGACGTTCGGACTACACTTCCCAGCAGCCCTCGCCGCCCCGCGCTGATTGGCGCGTCTCCGGTCAGTCTATGCTACAACCACTGTTGCTACTGGCCTCGCTCTTCCTCCTCCAGGGGGCCAATCGGACGGCAGAAGACCACCATCTCGGGCCACGCTGCGCCGCGCGGCGCCATTGGAGCGAGGGCGTGGCAGAGGCCAATGAGCGCCGGGAGAGGTGGGATGGCGATCACCCCAACTGCTCGCGATTGGCTGTGCCTGGAGGGAGCCTGCCCAATGGCGACGYGGGGCAGCCTATAAAAGCTCCAACGAGCGCATGCGCCGGTCTTTCCAGGCGAGGTGAGCGGGCGCGGCGGGCGGATGGGCGGATGGGCGGGCGGGGCCTGGCCGGGCTGGGCCGGGCCGGGCCCGGGTCGGGTCGGGTCGAGCCGGTGATGATCACTGACCTTCTGACACCTCGTCTGAGGGCGGCGGGCGGCCGCGGCCGCTGCTGACGCTCCGCGGCTGAGGCTCGAGGGAGCCTCGGCGGGGCCGGCCGGGCGGCGCGGACCGCTCTCACCGCGCCGTCTCCTCTCTCCTCAGGATGCGGCGGGAAGCGGCTGGGACCGGCGGGCGCCGGCCGCGGGCGGCCCGAGGGGCGGCGAGGCGGCAGCGGAGAGCGGGGCTGGCGCCAGCCGCCCTGCGGGCCCAGCCTGAGCCCGGGTAGCGGCGGCGACTCCTTCGTGGCGTTGAGCTGGTAAAACGCGGTATCGTCGCGCTGTCCGGAGCTCACGGCGCTGGGAAGCGGTCCTGAACCACGCGGGGTGACTGCCCGCCCCGCCTGGAAGCTTCCTTCGGGGAAGTTACAGCTGCAGGGAAAGCCCGCGTGGGTTTCAAGGCACGTGAAAGTGAGGGGGCTGTGGCTGGAGTAACTGCTTCGTGGCATCAAAATAGTTGTTTTTCTAAGCGAAGTGTAGGACAAAACAAGTGATGCAGCACTGCGTGCACCTTAAAAATGCACTAGGCAAAAAGAGAGCTCTGCTAGGCTCGCTGTATCAAGCACTGAACTGCTCGTTTTGATCTTCTGCARTTTGGGGCTCAGGGCAGTTTTCTAAACACAAAAGAAGCAGCTGCRAAACTACCCAAAGTACAAGGAGTCAAAAGCAATTGTGATCAATGAGAAAGTAGCTTAAAGCAAAAGGACTGGCCGATAGTGGATGCAAAAATGTGGTAAGTGAAAGAATTCATAGGGAGCAGTTCTCACAGTGCATGTGGACACTAGTACTAGACTGTTGTATGGATACTTTCTAATCTATATCTGGGAGTCCTTGGTACTAATTAGCAGTTTTGGGACTATAACAAGCTGCTTAGATACTGTTATTTCCCAGYTGTTTGCTGCTATGTTTCCAATTGGGTTTCTGTATAAGGTTAATTTTGCAGCTTTAAGTTTTAATAAAGTTTATTGAAAACTTGTTTTGCTGAGCTTTATTTTTGTTCTTGATAAATCCCATGAGATACATGTAAATGGCATATAAAACCCCAGGCTACTTCTAAGCCTTCAATTTGGGTACCTGCAGACTGTTTCTACTATTTCTACTTCATTTTAGAGAACCGCAACATTTCAAAATGTTCACTACAGTTTAACTGTATTCTATGTTCACTTAATTCTGACTGCTTGCATTGGAACAGCTGAACCCRTATTGGTAATGGAAGAATTTGGTCTAGAGAAGTTCAAGAATGAGCAGAACTGTTTGATTCAGTAGTTCAGCTGTGCATGTGAGATAATCAAATTTCACTGTAGCCACAAAGTTTATTTTAAAAAATTTTATTAACAGGAATGAAACAAAAGCTGTAAACAAGAGCCAGCAAAAACTAGAAGTGCTTGTAATGCTGAGCCTTTAGGCTTGTTTGAATGTACTAGCAATTCTTCATCACTTGGTGGCAGTAAAGGCCCCTGTAAAAAAGATGCCAAAAAAGGTCTGAAGAGGGGGTTTAAAGGCAAGGTTAGTATGCAGGCCTTATGAGACAAGTGGCATACAGGGAACTAGTCATGGGTAGTGATGGATATTGAGTCTCAGGTGTGTCATTGGGAAATACCACAAATACAGTGGGGATGTTTCTGCTCCCAACAGGCATATTTAAAGCCYTTCAAAGGGTAGCATTTAAATCTTTCCTATTTAAATATACTACTTAATTGGTTTTGCTCTCACACTATAGAAGGAAGGTGAAAGTTGTCAGCTTTTTCTTCAAGATGGCAAGATGCAAGGCTTCTGCCCTGCTAGAAAGAGGAAAGGCAATGACTTTTGAGTATTAGAAGTATACTGCTGGTTCCTTTTCCCTTCCAGTAGACTACCTGTAGCCTTTCAGGGTAGTGTGGCCATGCAGTGCCTGGCACCTCAGGAGAAGAGTTACTGTTACACTGCTAGGTTGATTCTCAGGAAAATTAAGTGCTGAAGGCAGACAGATCTATGGTATTTGAACTGCCTGACTCTTCTGTTGTAARTCTCTGCTGGGCTGGCCCTTGTACAGGTGTGTAAGCTGTGATACCAAAATACTGGTACTTTTTAAGGCCAGAGCTTACAGAAAGTCCACTCATCGTGGTGTTTTTCAAACTGTAGACAGCAAGCTTACATTACACAGTCCAGAAAGAATGGAGGTGGCTGTAGGATAAGCAGCTTCATGTAAGAGATGCTAATTAAATAGCTACAGGAACACAGCAAAGCTTACCRAAGCAGCATGAAACAGTGAGTTTTACCCAATTACTGTTCACTTCTTGGTAGTGCTCAATTATCTTGCAGATCCTTCTCTGTGTTGCAAGGTGCAAACAATTTTTAAGAGAAAAATTGTAAGCCTAATGTAAAGCAAGTATGACCACTTCTTAGTACAGATGAATCTGAAGAGAGTTTTGCTATTTCACTGTATGTCTTCATTGGGAGAGGGATGCTATGCAGATGCTGACTGTCCCCTAGGATCTGCAGGAGACAGAGCAGCTCTTAGCATCCAAATGTGATCTCTCTGCTAATGCCACCTGCCTGACTGCTGAATGTGCTGCAGCCTTCAGTGACTGTTGGGGGAAAAGAGCGAGTGAGGCCTTGTTAATGTGAAACTTGGAGGCCTGACTGCTCTGTCCCCCAAAGTATATACTTGGTGCTGCCAGCAGGGAGCAGGCTCTGTCTAATAATAATAAACACCTGTACAGTCCTGCTATGCTAGCACATGCAGCAGGAATCTGCTGTAAACTATTCACTGAATAATGCCTGCAGGTACAGTCTTTCAACCAATAATCCCCTAAACTTTTGGAAGAACTGCTGCTTACAGCTTCATCCACACTTTTAAATAAAAATATTAGGACTTGCTTCCTTGTAAAAGCTATTTAAGAAAAAGTACCATGTTCTGAATAGTTTATTTTAGGATCTTTTCTCATACTGTTACTATGCTGGACTTGCCTGAAAGAGCAGCTGCAAATGCCAGTTGTTTGTGCACTGCTCATTTTAATGCAGCTAATTGGAAAAGTGCAACTCTTAAGTACTCCGTCTGCCTGAATCCCGTGTGCCTCAAGCACTCAGCAGCTGCAGAGGGACTTCTCTGCAGTTAAAGAATGCAGGGTTATAGCTCAGGCAAACACCCCAGGCAAAGCAAGGGGATATAGGTCTGAATTAACTGCTGACAAAGCCAGTGCTTTGCTGGCACTGGAAAGGGTGAATGGTTGATTTATTACATAGTGGTCCATTTAAGGCAGTGCAGGGATGCTCAGTAGAATGGGTGTCATGCATGTGGATGTCATTCAGGTGGAATTGCAAACACCTGCAGCTTGAGAAAATTGCCAATGGCCAAACATTTCATCCAAATTCAGATTTATACTTAGAAGTGCAGTTGAAAGTGCCAAATGACTAGCCCAGAAATAAGGGGTGAGGATTCCACTGCAGAGTGCTGGTAGAAGATTTTTAAACCTGTACAATCAATGCCTAGAGCATTCTCTTCAGCTTTCTTCAGCTAAAAGAAAGAGCTATCCCAAGAGAACCATGACGATCACGAAGCACAGTTGCAGTCTAAAAATGCTATCACACTTACACCAAGTATTTAGAATAAGCTGCAACACATTAGATTTCATCTCAATTAAAGTACTAGAAACTGCAGTAATGGAGAACCAATGCCTTTATCAAACAGATAAACAGGAACTCTCTGTACAACAGATGTTTGCAGGAGCTTACTCAGACAGACATCTAAGCTCTGCACAGAAAGGAGAAATCTTCATCAGAGAAGGTATGTTACAACACGGGAAGGACTAACATACATAAATAAGTAATTAAAAATATGGTTGCCTTGAAAACAAAACTTTCCTATGTGCCCAGGCCAAGAATTCTGAAGAGGTGAATTTCAGGTATATGGGAGAAGAAAACAATTCAGGATATTTTCTTACCAGCTGTTTAGTGGGGAGAAGGCATTCCCCTTGGTCACACAATACTTAACTTTTCACAGCGCTGTATTAACATTAAAGAACTTTCACAATGTTCCTTGCTGAACATCGAACTGGTGGAGAAACGGATAGGCCTAGTGACTGCTCGCGGCCCTGGAAGGAGTTCTGACGTACGGGGAGGCCTGAGCCTCCACAAGTCTCCTTCGCAGCCTCTGCAGCAAACCTGTATCAGGAGAGCAACTACAAGCAATCCAAAGCGGACTGGCTTGCAGCAACTGCTGTGGGAAAGGCCCGTTTCCCTGGGGGAACCCGGAGCGCTCGCAGTGCGCGATGAACGCTGCGGGGGCTCGGATAGCAGTGCTTGCAACGTGGCTGCAGCACAGCCAGCATCAGGGCTGGCTAGAAACAGCTTTTTTTTGCTACTGCTCTCATTCCACATGTCTCAGCTCACCTTTTATGCAGATACAGACACAACAGACAGACATGCACACACCGTTCACGAAGAGAGAGCGCGGCACATGAACACTTGGCATGAGTCTCTGTACAAATGCACCAAGCACATTAGGATCTGCAGCAGCCTGAGCCTCTGACTTCCTTCTTCACGTAGTCATGGAGCTTGAATTTCGGTTCATTGGGCAGCTTCATGGACCTGTGCTTCAGTTCTCTGCAGGAAGGGGAAACAGGTTACTTTTCTGCCTGACAGCGGGAGTAACAATATGAGGAGCAAACCACCCGGTGAGAAGCCACCAGCACCACCTACTTCTAAACTGTCTGGACCAGCTCTCAGCTAACTATGATTTGGYCCAGGTGGTTTGCTTAAATATCTATGGATGAGCCATCTTATAGTTCACGTGACAAGGTTAAGTACTTTTCCAGCACAGGAGCTTCAGGCGAGAGCCCAAAGAATAAAAAGGCGCATGATAATGCTAGCCTTCACCTTCAGTGATTTTTAACTTGTTCCTCAGAACTTGCCCTTTACAGCACTAACCGGTTTGAACAAAGATGCGGAGGGCTCACCAAGGACACTGTCTCATCCTTGGGTCCTCCCAGGGCGGTAACGCAGGCTGCTGCGGGGGGGGGGGAGGGTGGCCGAGCAGAGGGTCTGCCTGCCTGTGGAAGAGCCTGTGCACTGGATAATCTGCCCGGCAGCGACTGCGGGGAACAGACGGGAAAGGCGCTCGGCACGGCAGGACAGTTCACTCACTTTGCAATGGCTGTGAACGCTAACTCCACGTTTAAGCCACTTTTTGCGCTGGTCTCCATAAAGGGCACTCCGTACTCCTGCAGGGTAAGACAAAAATGGCATCAGAAACGCCAGTCTGTCCACAAGCACACGAGCTCCCGGCCCTGCGCAGACCCCGAGCACACCCTTGGACTCGGAGGCCTGCAGCTCGCTTTCAGGAGACGGTTTGCGAGAGAAGAACTCTTGCTGTGGTGGTAGGAAAAAACGCAGAGAGGTTGCCAGGGTTCACAGCTAACATGTTTATTCTACAGGGCTTCAAAGATAATTTCAGCAGACAGAAAAGTACAGAACAGTAGTAGAAGTTTAAAGGAAGACCAGCAGACAAGAAGGGAGATGAGAGTGAGACAAATAAAAGTGAAATGCGCCCAGACGTATTTTGGGTTAGACTGGTCTCCAGCTAACCATTTAGCTGGAGTAYTGTTCATCCCACGTAAGAGCATGTAACAAATGACTAACGTGGCAGTCAGACACCTCACATACCTTGGCTAATTTTTCTCCATCTTCCCTTTTCACCACTCTATCCTGGGCTGAGTCCACCTACCAAGAGCAACAACAAAGAACAATTTCAGATTATCTGTAAAGTCAGCATTAGGAGATCTCCCTGTCCTCACACCCTCCCTTGCCTCCATGTTCCCTTCTAAGCACAAACATTAAATTAGGTTTAACGGGAATCTTTTCTCCTATCCGCATGTCCGGAAGAGCATCTTGGATGGCTGGAGACAGGAAGCCACAGGAGGGCTGTGGCTGCATTCCCTTTCCCGTTCCAGGTATTGTCCTGCAAAGGCTCCACGGTCCATCGATCAAAGGGAGCCCTAGGAACCCGCTTTGAACAACCTGTTCTGTTGCCTTGGTCTGTTCATTCGCAATGGGGCAAGTCTGGGGTTGAGGGGAAGCACCTGGCAAAGCTCTGCTAACTCATGCCCATACCAGGCTTCGGGCTCACTGGCTGAAATTCCAGTCTCCGCAGGGCAACGGCCTCGGTTCTCTCGTCCTGCCTTTCTGCCACG
This sequence comes from Rhea americana, assembly GCF_003343005.1. NCBI lineage: Eukaryota > Metazoa > Chordata > Aves > Rheiformes > Rheidae > Rhea > Rhea americana. The sequence continues at coordinate 56,330 of NW_028185939.1, forward strand.
GCCTCTACAGCTTTTCGCAGCTACGGTGCAAGCCGCAAAAGCAGGGGGAGGCTGTGGGGTGCCACCTCCTGGGTGCCGGTCCGGGGCCGGCTCACACGTGCTGGGTTTTCTGGAGGTGCTCAAACACGTGAGCAGGCAGGCGAATCTGCTGCACGTGCGCTCAGACAGACTTGTGGCTCCCTATGAGCTTCGTCTTTGCAGATATGGGGGAGGCAGAAGAAAATGCTCGCTTTCCTGCATTAGCAAGGGGGAAAAATACAGCAGCGCTGCAGCTACTCCTGCAAGGAAAAACCAGGAGGCTAAGTTGGGCTTTGCAGGCTGTGAGATCTGGATGAACACAAGAGAGGTTCCTTCCATTTCGAATGCTGACTCAAATTCGGTATTCCTAGGAGGGGTTTTGTAACGCTCTTGCCGCTCAGCTCTCGTGCGCAAAGCAAGGCTATTCGGGCAGCAGGGGAAAAGCAAGGCACCTGCAGGGCTCGGTCAGCTCCAGCACACGAACCCAGCTCCGCTGCCCGGCCAGGGCCCGCGTCTGCCAGCACGCGGCCCCCAGCTACGCAAGGCTGGGGGAGGCTCAGGGAGCCCAGGCAACGCGGCCTGGTGGCACCCACCACCACCACGTCCGGGGCTCCGAGCTGGGGGAGAGAAGCTGTGAGCTKGGTGGGTTTTGGCAAACAGAAGCGGACGTAGGAAAGTGGCTCTCCCTAGTCTGGAAGTTCAAACCTGAGAGCGAGAGGGACAGACAACTGGTTTCTGCATCTTCCTGCCTATGATCCACGGCTGACCAGGAATCACGTCCCCCACGGAGCCCCCGGAAGGCCCCTCGGCAGGAGGGGCGCAGGCCGGCGTCTGCGGAGCTCCCCGCTCCCGGGGCGCAGCGCGGCTGGGCGAGCCCGGGCCACCGGCCCTAACGCAGCCACAAGGCAACGAGGCGCTTTCCCCGGGACGGCCRGGGCTCTGCACGCCAGACCCCCCCGAGGGACGGGTTTCTCCCCAGTGCAAACCCGTAACGCACTTCTGCAGCGCGGCCGCTGCTCCCCSCGCTCCCGTGGGAGGAAGAGGAGGCTGCAGCAAGGCCGTCAGCTCCCGCCACGGCCTGGCTCACCTTGTTTCCCAGTAACATGAGGACCACGTCTTGCTGCGCATATTCATGAATCTCTGTCAGCCAAGCCTAGGAGGGAAACAACCCGAGAGACCGCACAGCGCGTTAGCAACAGCTCCGGTGCGAAGATGATAGGAGGGAACTGGGGGGGCTGGCTCCTGGGGCTGCTCCGTTCCCAGGCCAGCAGGTACCTTCCACGGAAATAACCACCACAACCAAGCAACACGGCGGGCTCCGCACTCATTTCGCTTGGACAAGGGGAGGAAATAGCAGACCCGGCTCAGAGATTCAGCTGTGCGTGGCAGGAGCTGCAGGGAGGGAGCAGCCAGGTCCCACAAATCACCCGCAAGTCAGCAGCACCCTGGGGAGAGGAGCTGCAGTCCCAGAGGCACCCGTGCGCGAAGAGCCCCTGCAGGCTGCAGCGCCGAGGCCGAGCGGGCGCCCCCGAGCCCCGAGGGACCTGCTCTTCGGCRCAGAGCCAGCACCCGGCCCCAGCAGGCGCGCGCGTCCCTCCGGAGCGGCAGCCTCAGCCCTGCCGCGTGCTCAGCCCGACCGCAGGCGCCTGCGGGGCTTAACCCAAATTCCGCCCTCCGCCCGCTCCGCGCTGCTGCTCTTTGCCTGCGCCCGTCTCATGTCCTAACAACAGGACAAAAAAGCGCCCAAATCCCCACCCCGCAAGCGAGGGCTTTAATTTCCCTGCAGCTGGAGAACGCGCTCCCCAGCCCGCGCCGCAGCTGGCGGTCCCCGCCAGCCCGCGCCATCCTCCCCGGCGCCACGACGTTATTAGCTCTGCGCCCCTCGCTACCGCTTCTTCCGAAATGCACTCGCTCCGCTTCCACTTGAAACCCCTCCGCCTCCCGACAGAGCCCGGCGGGGCAGCGCCCGACCGCTCCAGCGCGGCCGCGGCGCTGCTCGGCCCACCAGAAACCCCGAAGGGCTGATGGTGCAGCAGGCCARCGAGAGCCCAAGTCCTGCAGCCAACGAGCTGCTGCGCTTCGGGGACGGCCGGCGTTTGCAGACGCGGCTCSTTTTGTCACCTTACCCCAGGAAACGCCAAGCGCCTCCTCGCCGCGGGACCGGAGCGGGGCCGCTCGCCGCCTCCCAGCCGGGCAGCCGGGGCAGGGGCCTCGCTCCGGACCGTCCTTAACTAACCCCCGCGGCAGAGAGGTAAGAGTTGCTCAGCCTCTCCCCGGGGCCCTGCCACCGCTCCCCGTGCCCACCCGAACTAGGGAGCTCTTTGGAAACATCCCGTCCAGCAGCCGCGTCGCCCCCTCCCCGCAGCGCACGCGGGGCTCGCGCTGAAGATGGGGCCGAGTTACGCAGCAGAGCGAGATCGCCGAGCGATTTTCCACYTCGCTGAAGGATCACAAGCTCAGCACAAACCCGGAGCCTGGCTAACGACCGCGGCTCGCTCCGCCGCGCTCGGCAGCGGACGCCTCCCCTCGCGCCGCCCGGCTCGTTAGGCTCTGCCCAGGCAGAAAACGCTGCTGCCAGCCGATGCCCGGTCCCGCGCGTCTGCGCTGGGAGCATCCCCGGCGCCGACACTCGCCGCACCGCAGCGGGGAGCGGGGACGCGCCCGTCCTCGGCGGGGGCTCCACGGGCGCTAGGAGCGGACACGGCCCCGGGGCGTCCGACGGAAGGGAGCTGCCGGGGTAAAAACCGCCGCAGGATCGTGCCAGGAGGCAGCCGAGCCGGTGCCGTCGCCCTGCGCCCGGCTCGGGAGGCCACCGCGGCCCTCCCCAGCCCTCCCGCGCTGCAGCACCGCGCAGGAGCGCGGCGGCTCGCGGGAGATGTACGCTACGTTCTCCGTGTCCAGAACATTAGCAATTACGTCCTATTTATTCAGGGCTAATTGCTCCCCGCCTCGCTGGGTCTCGTGACACGTCGGCTCAGCCGGCCCGGGGCGGCCAGGGGCTCCGCACGCTCGCCGCCGGCTGCCTCCCTCCTGCTGCGCCTGCTCTCGCCCGCRCTCCTTCGTCGGGCAGCAAGCGCGGACCCCCGTCCCGCCGGCGTCCTGCTCCCCGCCCCGGCACGGCGGTGCGCCGGGGGACATCGGCCCGAACCAAGGCCCTTCTCCCCGCCCCGCGCCCCGGCGGCCGCCCCTCGCTCGCGCTCCTCTGCTGAATTTGCCAGCAGCACGGTGCTGGGGCTCTGCCCCGCGCCCTCTCCGTCAGCTCCTGCGCTAGCGGATTCGGGATTACCCCAAAAGCGTCTCCTGTGCTTCGGGCACAGGCTCTGCTCGCAATTACACCCCGTCGCAGTTTAGGTTTAGGGTAATCGCTCCCCGGAGCCATCTGTCCAGCTGCTGAGCCCGGATGCGGCCCGAGGGCAGACGGACGTGGCGCCGGAGGCGGCGGGAGGGAGGGAGGGAGGGAGGGGAGGGAGGCTCGTCGGTGCCGGGTCGGGATCGCGGTGCGCGACGGGGGGAGGACGGTGCCACCGGGAGCTCTGCCAGCTGCTGAGGTTACTCTGATCCCAAAGCAACAGCCCGGACCCCGGCCGCCGGCCTCGCTTGGCCCCTCTGCAGGGCCACGAGCACCCGAGGGACGCGGTCGCTGCAAAAGCCACAAGCCGCAGGGCAAAGCCAAGCTGGAGCCGGTTGCAGCCCCCAGCGCCCTCCTGGGCTGTCCTGGTCCCCGGCCACGCAGCGGGACACTCTGCCGCGTGGTGCTGGGGACAGCGTGGAGGTGACACAGCTCCAACGGCACAGACTGGACGGATCTCCCCTGCGGGAGCCCCGCGGCGGCTCCCGTGAAACCTCACTGGGAAAATCCACTACGGCAGCCCAGGAAACACCCAGCACGGCGTGAAAACCGCGGGCGCAGGGAGGGGAGGCGGGAGGCACCGCACGTACCTGGACGTTGTCAAACGAAGCCTTGTTGGTGACGTCGTAGAGCAGTAACAAGGCTGCGGGGAGAGGGGAGGTTCGTTAACGCCGGACACTCGTCACGCGCTCGAGGCGCCGAGCGGGGCGGGAGCACGGCCGGGCGCGCTGGGGCTATCGCGGGCTTTACGCGTCTACTGAGCCTTTAGCGCTCCTGGATACAGGTTACGCTCAAGGACGGGAGGTTAAAGCCTTGTTAAAATCCCTGCTGCAAAATACAAATAAATTTGCCTTAAATCCATTATGAGCAATTTCTTAGCTCCGCGGTATTTGCACCTCCGCGTGCAGAAACTCCTCAGCGCTTTGTGGCTGCTTCCTACGGGGAATTCTCTGGTTGTTACCGATTTACGCGACCTGGGATGGCAGCTCGGGGCGACGTGGCCGACGCCTCCCCTCCGCGGAGGGGCAGCGCTCAGGGCCCTGCGATCARCCAGGCCCGCAGCTCCCCGGGACGGGACGGGACGGGACGGGCTGCAGGCAGGGCTCGAACCAGCGAGCGCCCGCCGCGGCGCTGAGACCGCACCGCTGCGACGAGGGGGAAGCAGCCGGGGAAATCCCRCGGCGTTTGCTGGGCGCCGGCCGCCGAAGGCAGGGCTGCCGCCCGCGGCCGCCATCCTCACCGTGGGCGTCGCGGTAGTACGCGTGCGTGACGCTGCGGAAACGCTCCTGCCCAGCCGTGTCCCAGATCTGGAAGGCACAAGCGGAGGAGAGAGGTGAGACACAACCGAACCAGCCCACAGCTGTTAGAAAACAGACACAAAACCAAAGAGCGCCCAGTATCCCGAGAAAGCACCCTGGGCATTTCGCTTCTAGCAGCGATCCAGGCTCCGCTCTACCTGCACGGGACTCGCTGCAGCAGCGGAGGGCACTGGCAGCGACCACAACGGAAAAAGCGACACGTGCAATCGATATTTGGGAGGCACCTCCTGGTTCCCCGGCACGTCTGACCGCAGGGGCGGCGGCACGTGACGAGCGGCTTACGAGGCGTCCTTAACTGGAAAATCCACCCTCCAGATGGATGCGTGGGGACCCACTGATTTAATTCATCAGTTTTTAATGCAGCGATATGTTTCCAGAGTGACACGCTCCCACTGGGGGAAGAACAGCGCTAATGTCATTATTTAGCTTCTGGCGGAGAGGTCGGAGAAACAGCCAGATCTCCGGGGGCCGGAGGAGGAGCGCGGGCTGCCGGCAGGGAGAGCGCGGCGCGTGCGGCTCCGGCCCGCTCACCCACCTGCAGCTTCACCTTCACTCCGTCCACCGTCAGGACTTTGTTCTGCAAGGGAGAAGAGGAACAGCGATGAGGGCAGAGCGCGGCGGCCGGGACCCCCCGCGCGTCCCCTCGCCTGGGCTTTCACCCCGGGGCTTCGCAGACGCCCCCCAGGCCGAGCCGAGCGCCCGCGGGGTCTCCCGGGGAGCTCCCGCTCCCGGCGCCCTTCCTCCTCCTCCTCCTCCTCCTCCTCCTCCGCAGGAGAACCGCGGGCACTTTTCCACCCCGCGTCCTTGCAAGAGGACTCTTAAAGACGGCGCAGCAAGGACAAACCTCCCGGGAGCCGAGGAGCGGGGCACCTTAACGGCCGTCCAAGGACGCAGCCGACCACTCCGCGCGCAGTGAGCGACTTCAGCACAACCCCTCTTCCCGCCGGGCCGGCCGGGCCGGACCCAGAGGCTACGTACCTCTCCTACGCAGGCATTGCAGAGTTTTAGCATTGCAGAACATTTTTTTTAATTATTATTATTATTTAGAAGCCTCTGAAGTGCTTCCAGACCCGAGCTGAGACTCCCTGGAAAGGCCCCGTGCCAAAGCGAAGCTGCTCCCCGCCTCGGGCGGCACAAACTGCCCTCCAGACGCCGGCTCGCTTTCCCCGGCTCGCGCCCAGACGCGGCTCGGATCGCTCGCCGGGTCGGTCGAGCGTTTCAAAACCCAGCAGGAAACTTTTCTGCAGCGGCCCGGAGGATCTCGGCGCCTCCCGGGCGCCGCCGCCGCCGTCGCACGGCATCCGCGGCTGCTCCCGGAAGAAGCGCAGCAAACGGGGACGCGGCCCCGGCTCGAGGCCACCGCGGGGACGGGGACGGGGACGG